>NW_021144976.1:0-23709 GCF_900634775.1 Gouania willdenowi | reverse complement strand
AAATGAATGACCTAAGGTAACCCTACACACGACTTAAAAGCATTTGAATGAACACACTCAGTTCAAACAAGAAACACCATTCCAACAGACATCTGATCTCAACTGTCTACGTGCTTCACACTGTAGGCTCAGACTAATAAACTGGAATATTAGCATTTCCTGAAGTACAAGTGAGGATGCATAGCTGAAACACACCCCTATTTGGCTGCTGGACAAAAAAAGGACATCATCTACCAATAAGGAGCAAGCACCCTCCCTCTCTCCCCCCCCCCCCCACTCCACACCCTTAACTGTGACATCATCACAAACTCAGCTGATGATGTCATTAGGAGCTGGTCACACATCAAACATTGAGTAAATCCTTTAATGAGGAACTACCTTCTGAGAAAGTCACAATAACCCACAAGAATTATATTCTAAGACCATAAAGGTTTTTGACTACAGCACTAACAGCTGGATCACAGTTCATACTCGTCACAGTCTGGAGGATCACATGACTCCTTCAAGCTTCTACAGGACTGTCTTCCTTAGTAAAGACCGAAGCATTGTGGGTTGTGATTTAGGTTTGTTTGTCCCCTCTAGCAAAGTGTGGAGGTTTAACCTCGTCACACACACTTGGCAGGAGATGTCACCAATGCATGAGTCTCAGGTATTCATGAGTGTTACCGTGTTAAAGGATGCATCTACGCTATGGGAGGCTACAGGAATCATACCTCACTCAGAACTGCTGAACGCTACCAACCCAACATCAACCAGTGGACGATCATTGCATCAATGAATGAAGGGAGGATCAGCGCCAGCTGCACCACACTGAACAACAAGATTTACATATGTGGAGGATGGAGTGATAGAGAACTGAGTATTACAACCCAGACACCAACCAGTGGACACTGATCACTCCCATGGGAACACCTCAGTGTGGACTTGGGGTCGTTGCATATATGGGCCACATTTTTGCAGTTGGAGGCAGAGATGGTCCATAGATCTGAGGTCTGCTGAGGCTTATGACCGAGTGACCAACACCTGGTACGATGTCCCTGAAATGGTCCACACACACTGGGACTTTGACATTGCAGTGATGAACAAGCAGATCTTTGTTGTCTCGTGTAACACAAAAAGAATTGTTGAGTGCTATGATTCCACCACAAATACTTGGTCTGTGGTATTTTCTGGCTTTGACCACTGCTATGATAGGGTGAGATGTTGTGTGATTTCTGGACTTCCCCATGGCTGAGTACTGTTCCCCCTCGTAAACCCATCATACCCAGGACACAGGTCTAAAAAAGTGACATTTATTATTAATAATAATAATAATAATAATAATAATAATAATAATAATAATAATAATAATAATAATAATACATTGTATTTGTAATGCACTTTACATTTGACACCATTAATTAGAGTTAATGTAGTGGTTTGCTTGTCTGCCTCACAGCAAGGTCATGGGTTCAAGCCCTGGACACTTAGTTTGCATGTTCTCCCCGTGTTTGTGTGGGTTTTCTTCTGAACATCAAAAACATTTACGTTAGGTTAAGTATAGACACCCTCTAAAATGACAGGTCACGTCTAAAAAGTTTTCCTTAAAACTAAAAAAATATTTGTGTTTGCAGGACTTTCTACAGCTTTTTTACAGGAAAAATACACAAAAGAAATACAGAAATGTACAAAACGCTTCACAATGAGCAAGACAACAAACATACACAGAATGACAGAAAAACACAAAATGACTACAGAAACTCTTTGTTCTTTCCTGTATTAATGCTCAGATCGCTCATTATTATAATGCTGATATGAATGTTGATCATGTGACCCACTGATCAAACTGTGATAAAAGTTGCTTAGCTTTGGGTTCACTCATTCTAATGTCCTAATGGTGGATGAATAGTGTGTGAGGTGTTCTCCATCTCCATTATTAACAGGTTCACCTAGACAGAGATGATCTGATCTAATAAATGTGATCATGTGTTTTATAAAGTGAGGCCATGGCAGCATCTCTCTGCTCTGGAGCAGCTAAAACCAACACCTACTGTTCATGCTAATACTCAGATATACTGTATGTGCTTCATGTTTTTATCTTCAATCCATCAGAACCTAATAATATCCTCTGTGCTCATCACCAGCTAAATTAGAACCTGTGCTAAAAGCAATTATCTGACTCCACATGATCCTAATATGTGAAATAATGAAAAATAAAGTCATAAAAACATAGATCAGGTTAAATGAAAAGTATTTACAGTAACTGCCTTCATACGGTATGGTTTATTTGTTTTGATTTGGTTTTAAAACGTAATAACCAAAGATCAAAGGGTACATGGATAATAATGCTACATACAGTATATGGTTTTTGATACAATCTTTTTTTCTTTAATATTAAATAAATATCTCAAGTGGACTTCCAGATACTTGTTATTCAGTAGTCCTGTTTATTTACATGAACAGACACTGTTTGTTGTGAGAAGTTATTATAAACCAACCTGTTTACGAGCACTGACCAAACACTGAAAGTATCAGATCTCAGTTAGTGTCTGTGCACTCACGTGTATGCTAAACTCCTAACAAAACAACCTTCTTCAACTCAATTCTTATTGTCTTAAATCAGCATCACAACTATAACGCTGTGCTTTCATCATTATTTCATTTCCTGATATACAGTAGTTCATCATTTTACCTCTTTCTCATGTGGCTTTTTCTCATTGACTCCTCTCTTTGCTGAGCAACAATGTAAACAACGCAGCTTCTGAGCTGCTCTCTGGTGACTTCCACGTCTTCATTGGTGTTTTATAGCAGTTGGCTCCACATTCAGGAAGCAGCAGTGGGCCATTACTGGTGGGCGGCGACATAGTACCGTGTACACATTGGGGTGTCAGCAGGGGTTGCAAGGCTTTGTTGTCGCGTGGAATTTGATACATTATGCCACCACCCTCACGCAGGAAATGGTGGCACGGACATACAGCCGTGCTATGTGATTTTCAAAATAAAAGCGTATCTTATTTAATCAATGTATTAATGTGGATGGATGTATTGTTACACCACTACTACTCAGTGGAAAGTATCCTCCAGCACTACTCAGTGATATCTGTGTTAGCTGCTGTCCATGTGATGGTTCAGATCAACTTTAGGGCCATGGCTGAAGCAGATCAGAGCAGACACATGATAACAGACCAGAATTAAAGCTGACAGGACAGTAAACACCAGAGCAATCATCTGATCCCTCTGAGGATCTCTAACTGTTCATTCTCTAGTAATATGAACATGACGACTGTTGGCAGCTCTGCCTCCAGAGAAACACACGTGACTCTGTATTTTAACTACTTTTTAACACTTAATTTGAATGTTTCCACACCTTTAATGTGTGCATTCTAGTCTGGTTTGGTGATATATTCTTCTTCTTCTCTACAAACCTCAGGCTGAGTAAAAGACTCGCTGCTTTTGGCTTTTCATGTTTTTATTCTCATCCTAAAAAAACATGTTAATAAAATGTTTCTCATCATTTGAATGTAGTATTCATCATTACCTGAGCAGAGAACAGTTAGTGTTCATACGTCCCTGGAGTTTAACTCACCTTAAAGGGTCCATGTTTAGATAAATGAATGTTTCTGTGCTTTAAACATGATAAAGGTCTATTATGGCTTCATACACATGTCCAGACTGTTTTTTCATTGATTCAATCATTAGTCAGAGGGTGATTTGATTCTTTCTTACTACAGGGTGAGAACAAACACCTCGCTACAATTTGATGATGAATTTGACGTGGCACTGAGCTGGAGAAGCCACGCCTCCAGGAAGCTCTCTGCCGTGATTGACATGTAAACAGACACGCCCATGAAGGTGAGCATTTCAGTGCTAGGTATGTATTTTCTACAGTCTATGTATGTACCAGTGAACGCCCCGCCCCCACGCTCTGTCTCATGTTTATAAAGCAGCATGAGCTCGATTACGGAGTGGGTGGGAGGAGGGCGGGCTGTCCTCTGGCCCTACGTCACTGTGCGGGAAGGAGGAAGTCAGTGTCTATAGACACGCCCACTCATGAATATTCATAAGTAGGCCACAAATCAGCCTGTTGTGTAGAGTTGGTCAGAAAGTGACTTTTCAGAGGCTAAAACTCTGGAAAACAGGCGAGTTTGGGAAAATAAACCTCAAATATCATGTTTTTAGAACAAATGGTGATGATGGTGAAAAATAGCAGCATTAACATATCTATCATGTGTTTACTAATGCAGGATGAACATGGAGCTTCTATTGTTGTTCACACAGCTGATCACAGAGAAGATTAGGAGGAACAGACTTCAGTGTTAGTCTGAGACAAACGTTCAGAGGCTTAAACTCATTGTTTCTCTTCCTTCAGAAACACAGGTTATGATTGGTTCTAATTCACCCTTTGATAGACTTTCAGTTGTTGCTCATTCTCATTCCTGCACTGCTTTCTTTTTTCCTACAAACAATCCTTTGTCTTTCCCTCTCAACACTTCTGTGTCCATCTACTGACTCTAGCACTTTGTGGACATGTGGAATCAAGCCAGCATGAAATGGGATTAGCACCAGCAGCCTCTGTCTCTTCTCTAAACAGGTACAACGTCTCATATTGAGTTTGACACATGCAATGCTCCATGGTCTGATCTCACTGTAGGCTTTGGTCTACTGGTGATATCTGTTAAAGCTTCTCTAAAGGTTCACCACTCATCATGGATGAGGAAAACACAAACCATCAACAACAAGATTAATGACTAGAAAGATAAACAATTACTCATTATTCATTAATGAAGGCCTGATCTGGTATAATTATAATAATTCAAAGTCAAATATTCATGTTTGGTCTGTTAGAATAAAGATCAGACACAACCAGTTGAAAATACTAAAGTGCTTTTAATTTCCCCTTAAACTAAGAGTATTTAGCTCTGTTTAGTGAGTCCTTTTCCTGTTAGTGATCAGTGTTGAACACATACATCTCACAGCAGTTGCTCTTTTGTGAGGAGAACTTAGTCTGAACCCTGGAGCGACACACACTGACGTTGGGGTTTGTTGTGGTGAATATTTAAGACAGAGACATTTAGTCTAAATGAAGGAACTGGAGATAAAGAGAAAACTACAACCTACTGGTTAGACATGTGTGTGTTCCACTCCTTAGACAGGTGATCAAGGCCTGGTCCACAGGTAGGCAGGTTTTTTATAAGCTAATATCCTCTATTTAAAAATAAAAAAAACTGATGAGGTCTTTGATGAACAGCCTTAGAGGGAGGAAGGGTCATGTGATGTAAAATAGTAATATTATTGATCCTCAAGAAGAAGAAGCATTAGTTGGATCCTAACAACAAACGTTAGAAAAAGCTCAGTATCCACGCTGCCCACTGACCCACATGAGAGAGTGGGTTGGGCTTCATTTCAATGCTTGTACTACAAGCTCCGCCCAGGTTTGGACGCTGCACATATTTGTTAATGTCTTTATCTCTTATATTGTTTTTCCTATTTTATTGTAAAGCATGATGTGTTTTGATTAGCGTGAGAAAGACTCACGCGTCGTCCAGGGGTCTCGTCAATGCTGTACGAGTGTAGGGGCCCCATTTATTTTAATTATTATTATTATTATACATCAATTTTATATAGCACTTTTCTGGATACTCAAAGTCGCTTTACAATGAAGGGAGCAGTGTTGGGGTTTGGTGGGCACCTCGGCAGCGCTCGAGAAGTTTTTTTTTTTGGTCCACATTGGACTTGAACCAGCAACCCTGTGGTTACCAACCCATGTCCCTACAGACTGATCCTTTTATTTATTTATTTATTTATTTATTTATTTATTTATTTATTTATTTATTTATCCTTTTAGATCCTTTCAACACAAAACACGTCTACATTTGGTCGGTCTATTTTACAGCAGTTTGTGTTGAAATCCTGATATTTAATAATAATTAGTTTGTGTATCTAAACCTGCTGCCAAGATTTCCCAAAATATTGGACATTTATGTTTTGAGTGAATTACAATTTATTTTGGTTTGTGATTGTCAATATTGTGTTTTGATCTGTTTTTGTAGATATCAACTTGTAGTGGTTTTTCTTTATTGTATTTTTTTTTTATTAACAATTAAAAACACCACAAAAACAGTCACATATTTACAATGTGTACTATTAGAATATTTAATAAATGTTGTATGGTGGGTTTAGATTCAACGACCACGTCCCTGGAGCTCTGTCGTATAGATTGTAGTAAAGGAAGTGACGTAGTCTACACATGTGCGCTGAAAGGATCTGAAAGAATCTAAAAGGATCTGAAAGGATCTGAAAGGATCGAAAATAATCTAAAAGGATCTAAAAGGATCTAAAAGGATCTGAAAGGATCTAAAAGGATCAGGCATGTGAAAGGATCGTGCACTGACGCCCTGCAGCCACTTAGCTGCCCCTGAAGCTGCCTGTGTGCATCCTCCTGTTTGTATTCCATAATCAGTGTTTAATATAAACAGATTCAACCAGACGTAGCGTGTAGCGACACATGAAGCTGCTCCTCGTGTAGAACACAACGGATCATTCTACATGTGAACACATGATGTGAATAGTGTCTGGTTGAAACTGGTTCTGGCTTAAGGAGACGTCGGCTTCATTTGGGTCAGATTAAAGCTCTAAGCTGGAGAACACAGGAGAACATGCAAACTCCACACACAGACACTTTCAAACCCAGGCCCTCGTGCTGTTCTTGATAGATATTTAAAAAGCAAACAAGAGTAAAGTTGTGCTGAATGAGAGTGAAGCTGTGTAAGGACACGTCTCTCCAACGTTTTAGAAAAGAAAGTTGTAAATATCTGGAGGTTTGACAGAGCGTAGCTTTCCAGGTTTGATATCTTTACATGTTAGTGTTTGCACAGGTTCTCTCAGTGACAGACACACTACAGACACTGTCTGTACAGCTCTGCTCTATTTATAACTAACAGCAACAAACACACAACGTTAGCTGTAGTGTCACAATGTAACAGTGTGTGTAAAGCTGGGAGTCATGAAGCTTTAATAAACATGAGCTGGTTTGACAGATTGTGTTTAAATTGGGTCACACACAGTGTTTGAACAATATTCACTGCATTAGAAACATTAGAAAGTCTTTCATTCTCAATCATTTACTCAGATATTACACAACTAGAACAATGCATCAGCATTTCACCAAAAACCACAAACAAAGTAAGGTAACTTTTTCAAAGTGCATGTGTGAGTATAAGAAGGAAAGTGGAGTTCTTTGTTGCTTTTATTCTGAAATTCCCACCAGCAGCACTTATTTTAGAAACTAATAAAAAGCTCACCTTGGTGTCTAATAAAAGCCTGGTTTTTATTAAGAATCTTCTCTTTTAATAAAGCACTGACTGAAGTCGTTTCAAAATGTATTAATGTCATGTTTTTAAAACCATAAAACCATCAAGAATCACCAGTGCCTAATAAACCAGATCAATGTGGTGATCAGAGAGCAGTCAAACACCAGCGTCTCATGTTCATCATAATTATTCAACCAGATAAATATTCACATCTACTACACACAGCCTACTCTAGGTCTAAACACATCTACCACACCTAACAGACTCATGACTCAGCAAAACCTTGTCAGATGAAACGTTCTCACTTGTCAAACCAAACACTGTGAGGCTTCAAAATAAAAGTATGTGGACTAAACAATAAAATCGTCTCAGTCCGTAAAACACGACATGACGTTTTATTTTGAAGAAACCGTAAATAAACATGACGTCATCAATATGTGCTGCTTCTGATATGAGACTAAAGTTGAAAGCTGTTACTTTTTATTTATTTTAAAAGGTTCAGTCATGTCTACTTCCAATTCCTTCAAAATAAAGCACCATGTGGTGTTTTACACACTCACCACAGCCCAAAAGGTATTTTAATGACGTAACACAAGTCATTATCACAGTTTTACAGGTTGTAGTAACACACCAAAAATAAATAAACACACAAAGAAGCGTCTTACACCGTCATACACTCACACTACCGTGGGAACAGAACTGTTCTCTCTTTTCCTCGTTTACGCCGCCCTTTGCCCAGCCTCCCAGCCAATCAACACTCAGCACACATGTAAACAAAGACACACAGAGAAATCTGAACGTTACCATGATGCATTCATGGCCATGGGAAATCTCAGCATCAGTTAACCACTGAATACACACAGTGGAACATAACCAGAACATAGAACCCAATCTGTTACAGTACGTAGACCAGACCAGGTGGTCTGTGTGTGGAGCACAGACCTGACTGAAGAACCAATCATATTTGTTTAACACAGGAATCACTTTAGAAATGATACCACAGCAATATAGAAGTGTTTATTAAAACACAACATCAATGTAATAGAGATTTAAAAAATTTAAATCAATCTTGAAGCCTGACCCGACTCTAAACCAACTCTAATGAGTGGCTCAGGTCTAGGGAACAAAACTAAAAACACAATAAAATAATAAATCCATCAGGACCAACAACTCTAAATATTTGTGATATTTAATAGTGTTCATTAGGGTCACAGATTTGGTTTATAGGTGTGTGTGTGTGTGTGTGTGTGTATTATTATTAGGGCTGGGTTAGAGGATAAATTCATTAGCTCGTGCCCTTGGTAGCGCTATCTACTCTATCTACTCTATTTTATCTATTTTATCTATTCTCAGCTTTTTCTCAACAAGGACATTTTCTGATAATGTTATGATGGTAAAAACTCTACATCATTAATTCAAAAACCATCAACAGTTACTGTAAATCTACAGCAGTAAAAAAGGTCTATTAAAAACATTATAAATAACTATTTATCATGTTTGTAAAGAGAACTGATTTATTTACTCAAGTAGACGCAGTGTTGGGAGCGTTACTTTAAAAAAGTAATTAGTTATAATTAATCACTATTTGTTCTAAAAAGTAACTGAGTTAGTAACTAATTTACTCTATAATAAAAGTAAGTCATTACCAATGAATGTAACTATTTGTGTTACTGTTAAAAAAAAAAGTTGATATTTGTCAAATATTTCATATTATTTAGATGTGTGTGTCGTGAGGTGCTTCATTAAATTAGAGTTGTTTACAACAGATGTGGACAAAGTCTTCACTCCTGGATATAATGAACACTTCACATGTACGTTCTTGTCTTTGACCATAATTAATATAAAGTAGTGTTTGTATCGTCACCTTAAAAATGACAACTTTTCATCAGATTGTTCCACGCTCACCATCTCTGCTGAGTCATCAAATCTGTAGTGTGTGTGTGTGTGTGTGTGTGTGTGACTGTGTGTGTGTGTGTGTGTGTGTGTGTGTGTGTGTGTGCTGGCACATGTGTAAAAACACTGGCTCTGATTGGCTACCATGACCAATGACACTGCCTTAGCCAATCATAATCTCTCACCTTGTTTCTAACCCACCTCCTCACTACAGCTGTGTATGAATCCAGAGGTGTTTTCAGATCACAGTTTATTTAATCAATGCATGTAACGCACCACATGTAACGTTCAGTAACGTTAACGACTATGTAACGGTGTAAAAAGTAATTAGTTAGATTACCCCGTTACTGAAAAAAAAAAACGCCGTTACTTAACGCCATTATTTTAAACGCTGTTATTTTAAACACTGATAATCTCTGTGATAAAACACAAATGATTAGTTTTCTCGTCAGTGGAACTGAGCGTTTGGATATGAAATGATAAATTATCTCATCAATGACACTGAGTGTGTTAATATTTATTACATGCACACATTTTTTTTCTCCTCCATCAATAATTTGTGGCACAACTCTTTAAAATACGCCAAAAGGTGAAGTTCAAATTCTAAAAATAGTAAAACATCAGAAATAAATGAATAAAAAAGGGCCTAAATTCAAGGTTGATGTTGGACGAGACACAGAAAAGAGTTTAGACGAGCCTGCAGACACAAATAAATCATGTATAACATGAACTCAGTGGTACTTGTGATAATAAAGGTTAAGGGGTACATGGGGCAATAAAGTTTACATACAAAGTTTACTGTATATAATATCAGTCATTTGGATGAATTCTTACATTTTTTCTAATCCTATTCACTTGTATTATTCATTTAATAGTTAAGTAAAAAAAAAAAAAAAAAAAGACCCCCCCCTCAAAAAATAATACTCAGGTAAAGTACAGATACTCAATAATACTACTTAATTACAGTACTTAAGTATATTTACTTCATTTGTTCACACTGAATGTATACATGTAAAATACAGTTTGACGTCAGCTTTCAAGTATGGTTGCCATGGCAGCAAGATGAAAGAGAACCAAACAAAGCCATAACTCCAGTAGCTTGTCTGAGTGGTTGTGGTTCAGTTGGACAAACATTCTCTCTTGATCTAAGTATTGAGAAGATAAATAAGCAATATTTGTGTATTTTTAAAGCTTAAATAGTGAAGACCTGATTGAGAAATGGCTGCTGTAGGTAAGAGACTTTACAGACAAAATATGAGGATGAACTTTGATCTGCTAAGATGAAATCAGTAGATTTAATTAAAAATGTTACAAATTATCATTAGAAAATGACTTTAATCTGGTTTTAATATATTGAACATATTATTTCTTTAAAAAAACTTATTGATATTTTATGTAGATAATAGTGTTTAGAGTGTACCAACAGAAAATGCAACACATCCAATAAATGCAGAGACAGGACTTCACATATGAAGTGGATTTTCAGACTGTTTTTAAAAACTCAAACTTCCAAATGACAGGACAGGACAAAATGTCCTTGTTTATGTGAGTCTTAGTGTTGAAATAGTGAATACTAACCTTGTGTCCTGTCTATCCACTTTGACAGAGTCTCAACTCATTTTAGGACAGGTTCTGCAGAGCAGCTCAACTCAATACAGAATCATTGAGTTCATCGGAGAAGGTTCCTTTGGTAAAGTGGCCAAGTGCCAGGTTAATTCCACCAGTGAATTAGTGGCAGTAAAAATACTGAAGGACACGTTTGTGAAAGACGTGGAGGAGGAGGTGAGTGTTTGGATCTCTCCTAGTTTTGGGGCCTCCAACAGGTCTTTTAACTGTTTAGGGAATAGTGATATAAAGATGATCTAATTGTGCTTTTATTCCCCTCCAGCTGTCTATGTTGAGTAAAATCAGCGTATTGGATCCAGACCAGTTTAACTTGGTCAAATTCCACGAGAGGTTTGAGTACTCTAGCTATACCTGCCTCGTCTTTGAGTTGCTTGGGATGGACTTACTCCAGTTCCTCAAAGCTGAAGTGGGTTCTTCAATGTATGTGAACCAAATCCGCCCCATTGCCAAGCAGGTATGATCCTGTTTTATTGTTTGACTAAAATCCTATCTATGATGATGCTTGCTAATGGATTAAGAAAGCCTTGAGCTAAAACCTGAGCTTAAACAGCTCCATAAGAGGAACTCCGTTATAATTCTGTCTTTTCTCATCGTGTCCCTGCAGATGTTGGTAGCATTACAGGGACTCCAATCTCTGGGGATCATGCATACTGACATCAAGCCTGACAATGTGATGCTGGTAAACACTGAGGAGGATTCATTACAAGTCAAGCTCATTGACTTTGGACTGGCTCTTCCATCCTCCTCCGCCAAGTACGGGATGCTGCTTCAGCCCATCGGCTACAGGTATGAGGGTGTCAGCCTGAATGACTTCTGTGTTTTTGTAACAAACCTGTGTCATTATTAGGGGTGTAACCATTCGTTTTAGAAACAATTTGATTCATTGTTGGCGATTCCATTCAAAGACGATATTACTTCATTTAGAACGATTCAATCAGAAAAGTCTCAGTGACTTAAAATTGATTATTTTTTTTCCCTATTTTCAATAGTCAACATATTTTCATTAAAAACTAGATACTGTATTAGGTTCATCAGACTCTTCTGGTTGTTTTTTTATGTAAAAATAACACAACATTAATCTAAAAAATGAAGTGCAACCAACATCTGTTCAGGTTAAATGAGCTGTGGTTGAATCTGATACTTTTCATTTTAACTTGATGGTGAGCTTGAGGTGTTCTGCTGAGCTAATGCTAACAAGCTAATGCAAAGTTTTGATTGATTACCTTTTAGAGCGATTTTATATCGGTTGATGTCATCCAGAAGGCGGAGCACAGATCGATGTAGTTGGATTGTATGAAAAATGGATTAATGGATGGAATGGATGAAGCCTTAGTCATTATAGTGTTGGTACTTAGCGCTAAGCAACAGATTTCTAAAGCGTATTTTATTCATTTTGCTTCACAGGGCCCCAGAGGTGTGTCTTGGCCTTCCATACACAGAGGCCATTGACATGTGGGGACTGGGCTGTACGCTGGCCAAACTGTACCTGAATGACAACCTCTTCCCCGTCAGATGTAAATATCTCATGGTAGGTCATCTTTTTTTATACACCATACCTCCATCCATTTAATGACCCACGTGCTCTTTCTTAGGGTTGTGGCTGTTTTCTACACATGTATATAAAGTCTTGAAGAACTGCCCCTAATGTGTGTAATTGTGTGTTCTTTCTGCAGATGAAAGCCATGGTGGAGTATCTTGGTATGCCGTCAGAAGACCAGCTTCTATTTGGCATGCATACCAAGAGATTCTTCTGTCTGGAGGAGGAGGAGCTTGGCTTAAGATGGAGGCTCCTGGTAAAACATAGTTTTTATTGTTGTTGAACCTTGACTGTTGCCTTAAACTTATCCTAAACCCTTATTATTGTCATTGTGTTTCCTCAGACACCAGAAGAATACTTACGTATTAACGGTGTGAAAGCTCAGGAATGGCCCGCATGGCGCCCTCATTTCTCCTCATTGGATGAACTGCTCTATGTAAGTGTTCTCTACGATATTTGAGTTCAAATACTTAGCAGCGGTCTGTTCTTTAAAATGTAACCTACTTTATACATGTGTTTATAAGCTGAAATGACTCACTTATCATATGAGCGAGAGAGGTTTGAACTTGTTCTAGAACCTACAGTAACTCTTTATTTTCTTTTGTTAATCCAGATCTATGAAGAAGAGGATGCTGAGGAGTTTAAGGACAGGAAGGCGTTCATAGACTTCCTCAAGCACCTGTTGACTCTGGATGAGGAGAAGAGATTCTCTCCGACTGAGGCTCTTCAGCATCCATTCATTACGATGTCCCACCTGAGCCAGGATCCAGACATCAGTGACTAGTGAGTATCTGCACTGAGGAGACAATCACTCACATGGAGATCAACTTGTTGTTCTATTGACTTTTGTACTAATCTTTTTGATTTATTTTTCCTCCAGTCTTACCACTGCACAGGCATTAATGCCAACGGAGGCCTCACTAAGTGTTACTCCTGTGAAGGATGGTGAGGCACATGTGGCTGAAGAGGCTGACGAGGTCCTGCTGACTCCTGCATCCAGCCAAATCACACACAATGAGACAGATGTCCCCAAGGTCCCTCTTTCTCATGGTAAAGATGACAATGGAAGCGTTCAGGAACCTTGCCAAGATTGGGGAAAAGAACTCCATCTTCCTGCAACTGATTCAGGAATCTGTTCCTTTCCAGAACAGTTTCCTAATCATTGTGATGAGAGTCTGGAATCAGGTTCCTCAAAGAACGGACCTGTGGTGGAAGACGTCCCCTTCCCCATCCCCAAGAGGCTTAAAAATGTTCGGAGGTTTTTCTCCCGAATTCGAAAAATGTTTTTCAGCTGCTGCTGTTCCTCCGTGCAGGAGTAATTTCTTTATAAGTAAACTTGTATTATATTCTATTGTTTTTAATATTGTTTATTATTTGATTTGTTTCAATGTAAGGTGACCTTTAGAGGTTTTAAAAGGTGCCTGAGAAACAAAATGTATTTTTATTGTATTGAATTTCTATGTATATTTGTAAATAAATACACTTCATAATTTACCTGCTTTGTTCATGTTTTCATAGTTTTGACTCTTTTTCCCAAATATGTTGAAGCTTTTCAGGGAAGTCCCTGACATTGTCGTGTGCTAAAAGTGGTGCAGAGCTGCTGAATGTCCTGATCAAAATGAAAAGAAGCTGTGTTCATTTTTCATAAGTCAGTAGTGGTGATGGCATTGCCCAATAATGTCAGCCCTAAAACCAATTCTAAAGTGCAGCATGATCTCAGCTTCCTCTATGGTTATAAATAACAATAATAATTATAATTAAAGCCGCGAGCGGCGTCATAGGTTCCGATGAAGCGGCCGGGGGCGGTAACCCACGGTCACGTATACCACTGTTGGGGATTTGGGAATTGGCCTGGAGTTGTAAGCGTTTTTGTATAACGGCGTACTTATCGCAAAGGATTTTCCTGTGTCATGATAGGCCCCTCCCACTTTTCACAGCCTGCTCTATTTGCCATAGCAATGTGCTTCCATCTAATAAGATTCATCCTACAGTGTTTTGAAGTCAACACGACATATCGTCTGTCCGCTACAGCTGCTAGTGTGGGACGACCACAGAAGCGGCGCCCTCTGAGAACGCAAGGCATTGTGGGTAAATTGGTTATCGTTTGTTGTTTAGCTGTGGACAGTGATCGTGTGTATCAAATATGAAGCAGTTTGAACTTTGCACTCTAGAGTTATAAGCGTTTTCGTATAACGGCGTAGTTATGGCGAGGGATTTTCCTGTGTCATGATAGGCCCCTCCCACTTTTCACAGCCTGCTCTATTTGCCATAGCAATGTGCTTCCATCTAATAAGATTCATCCTACAGTGTTTTGAAGTCAACACGACATATCGTCTGTCCGCTACAGCTGCTCGTGTAGGACGAACACAGAAGCGGCGCCCTCTGAGAACGCAAGGCATTATGGGTAAATTGGTTATGGAGTTTTGTTTATGGCTGGACAGTCGTCGTGTGTATCAAATATGAAGCAGTTTGAATTTAGCATTCTGGAGTTATAAGCTTTTTCCTATTACAGCGTGCTGATGGCGAAGGATTCTCCTGTGTCATGATAGGCCCCTCCCACTTTTCACAGCCTGGTATATTTGCCATAGCAATGTGCTTCCATCTAATAAAATTCATCCTACAGTGTTTTCAAGTCAACACGACATATCGTCTGTCCGCTACAGCTGCTCGAGTAGAACGACCACAGAAGCGGCGCCCTCTGAGAACGCAAGGCATTGTGGGTAAATTGGTTATCGTTTGTTGTTTAGCTCTGAACAGTGATCGTGTTTATCAAATATGAAGCAGTTTGAACTTTGCACTCTAGAGTTATAAGCGTTTTTGTATAACGGCGTAGTTATGGCGAGGGATTTTTGTGTGTCATTATAGGCCCCTCCCACTGGCCATGATGGATAATTTGGTCATCGAGCGTTGTTTATTGATGGACAATCATCGTGTGTATCAAATATGAAGCAGTTTGAACTTTGCATTGAAGCGTTATAAGCATTTTCCTATTATAGCGTGCTGATGGCGAAGGATTCTCCCGTGTCATTATAGGCCCCTCCCACTGATCACAGCCTGGTATATTTTCCATCGCAATGTGCTTCCATCTAATAAGATTCATCCTACAGTGTTTTCAAGTCAACACGACATATCGTCTTTCCACTACAGCTGCTCGTGTAGGACGACCACAGAAGCAGCGCCCTCTGAGAACGCAAGGCATTGTGGGTAAATTGGCTATCGTTTGTTGTTTAGCTCTGGACAGTGATCGTGTGTATCAAATATGAAGCAGTTTGAACTTTGCACTCTAGAGTTATAAGCGTTTCGTATAACGGCGTAGTTATGGCGAGGGATTTTCTTGTGTCATTATAGGCCCCTCCCACTGGCCATGATGGGTAATTTGGTCATCGAGCGTTGTTTATTGATGGACAATCATCGTGTGTATTAAATATGAAGCAGTTTGAACTTTGCATTGAAGCGTTATAAACATTTTCCTATTATAGCGTGCTGATGGCGAAGGATTCTCCCGTGTAATTATAGGCCCCTCCCACTGATCACAGCCTGTTTTTTCTTCCATAGCAATTTGCTACCCTCTGTGTAGGTTCATCCTACAGTGTTTTGAAGTCAACACGACATATCGTCTGTCCGCTACAGCTGCTCGTGTTGGACGACCACAGAAGTGGCGCCCTCTGAGAACGCAAGGCATTATGGGTAAATTGGTTCTCGAGTTTTGTTAATGGCTGTACGGTCATCATGTGTGTCAAATATGAAGCAGTTTGAACTTTGCATTCTAGAGTTATAAGCTTTTTCCTAGAACGGCGTCCTGTAAATGCTAACCGTGTACGTGACCTTAAATGACACCGGTCGAAAACACAAGGCATGATGGGAAATGTTTCAAAGCAGTCATGACCAAGCTTGGGCACATGTCCTTTGTGTGAAATTTGAAGCTGATCGAAGTTTGTGTGTCAGAGTTATGGAGATTTGGAATTTTTTGCGTGCTAACGAAAATTAGCATTGCAGTTTTGTGGCGGCGCCACGACCAAACCGTGACAGATACAAAAATTCTTTCGATAACTTTTCATCTTCAATGGGTCCTATGTGGTGTTGCCAAGTTTTAAGCGAATCGGATGAATCCCCTCAGACTAGATAGCGCAGATGCGTTTCGAGGGCGAAACGCCATTTTTGACCTTTGACCCAAGATGGCTGACTTCCTGTTTGGTTTTGGGCGGGGTCACAATGTAACTTTTTGCTCATTCTGGGGCGAAGACTACATGTGGCGATTTTCGTGCAAATCGGTCAGACCTGGCGGTCGTGTGGTTCCATCGTTTGTTTTGGCGGCGAAAACGCACGCTACGCTACGCTACGCGTGCGTTTTCTGTCCGTTTTTTTTCACGCCACCAAATTATCAAATTTTTCGCCAGGCCTGAGGTGCGTGCAAATTTCGGTGAGTTTTCAGGCATTTTTAGGGGGTCGAATTAGCGATCAAAGGCGGGCGGGGTATAATAATAATAATAATTAAAGCCGCGAGCGGCGTCATAGGTTCCGATGAAGCGGCCGGGGGCGGTAACCCACGGTCATGTATACCACTGTTTTGGGAATTGGCCTGAGCAAATTTGGTGTAAATTGGTGTAAAAACAACTGAGATATTGCATTTACCAAGAAATGGCAAAAGATTTTCCTGTCATGATAGGCCCCTCCCACTTTTCACAGCCTGCTCTATTTGCCATAGCAATGTGCTTCCATCTAATAAGATTCATCCTACAGTGTTTTGAAGTCAACACGACATGTCGTCTTTCTGCCAGAGCTGCTGGCGTAGGACGGCCCAAGAAGCGGCGCCCTCTGAGAGCGCAAAGCATTGTGGGTGTTTTTGGTTATCGTTTGTTGTTTGGGGTTGTACGGTCATCATGTGTATCAAATATGAAGCACTTTGAACTTTGCATTCTGGAGTTGTAAGCGTTTTCCTATAACGGCGTAGTTATGGCGAAGGATTTTTCTGTGTGATTATAGGCCCCTCCCACTGGCCATGATGGGTAATTTGGTCATCGAGCGTTGTTCATGGATGGACAATCATCGTGTGTATCAAATATGAAGCAGTTTGAATTTAGCATTCTAGAGTTATAAGCTTTTTCCTATTACAGCGTGCTGATGGCGAAGAATTCTCCTGTGTCATGATAGGCCCCTCCCACTTTTCACAGCCTGGTATATTTTCCATCGCAATGTGCTTCCATCTAATAAGATTCATCCTACAGTGTTTTCAAGTCAACACGACATATCGTCTTTCCGTTACAGCTGCTCGTGTAGGACGACCACAGAAGCGGCGCCCTCTGAGAACGCAAGGCATTGTGGGTAAATTGGTTATCGTTTGTTGTTTAGCTCTGGACAGTGATCGTGTGTATCAAATATGAAGCAGTTTGATCTTTGCAATCTAGAGTTATAAGCGTTTTTGTATAACGGCATAGTTATGACGAGGGATTTTCATGTGTCATTATAGGCCCCTCCCACTGGCCATGATGGGTAATTTGGTCATCGAGCGTTGTTCATGGATGGACAATCATCGTGTGTATCAAATATGAAGCAGTTTGAACTTTGCATTCTAGAGTTATAAGCGTTTTCTTATAACGGCGTAGTTATGGCGAGGGATTTTCGTGTGTCATTATAGGCCCCTCCCACTGGCCATGATGGGTAATTTTGTCATCGAGCGTTGTTCATGGATGGACAATCATCGTGTGTATCAAATATGAAGCAGTTTAAACTTTGCATTGAAGCGTTATAAGCATTTTCCTATTATAGCGTGCTGATGGCGAAGGATTCTCCCGTGTCATTATAGGCCCCTCCCACTGATCACAGCCTTTTTTTTTTCTTCCATACCAATTTGCTACCCTCTGTGTAGGTTCATCCTACAGTGTTTTGAAGTCAACATGACATATCGTCTGTCCGCTACAGCTGCTTGTGTTGGACGACCACAAAAGCGGCGCCCTCTGACAACGCAAGGCATTGTGGGTAAATTGGTTATCGTTTGTTGTTTAGCTCTGGACAGTGATCGTGTGTATGAAATATGAAGCAGTTTGAACTTTGCACTCTAGAGTTATAAGCGTTTTCGTATAACGGCGTAGTTATGGCGAGGGATTTTCATGTGTCATTATAGGCCCCTCCCACTGGCCATGATGGGTAATTTGGTCATCGAGCATTGTTTATGGATGGACAATCATCGTGTGTATCAAATATGAAGCAGTTTGAAGTTTGCATTCTGGAGTTGCAAGCGTTTTCGTATAACGGCGTAGTTATGGCGAGGGATTTTCCTGTGTCATGATAGGCCCCTCCCACTTTTCACAGCTTGCTCTTTTTGCCATAGAAATGTGCTTCCATCTAATAAGATTCATCCTACAGTGTTTTGAAGTCAACACGACATATCGTCTGTCCGTTACAGCTGCTCGTGTAGGACGACCACAGAAGCGGCGCCCTCTGAGAACGCAAGGCATTGTGGGTAAATTGGTTATCGTTTGTTGTTTAGCTCTGGACAGTGATCGTGTGTATCAAATATGAAGCAGTTTGAACTTTGCACTCTAGAGTTATAAGCGTTTTCGTATAACGGCGTAGTTATGGCGAGGGATTTTCCTGTGTCATGATAGGCCCCTCCCACTTTTCACAGCCTGCTCTATTTGCCATAGCAATGTGCTTCCATCTAATAAGATTCATCCTACAGTGTTTTGAAGTCAACACGACATATCGTCTGTCCGCTACAGCTGCTCGTGTAGGACGACCACAGAAGCGGCGCCCTCTGAGAACGCAAGGCATTATGGGTAAATTGGTTCTCGAGTTTTGTTTACGGCTGTACGGTCATCATGTGTATCAAATATGGAGCAGTTTGAACTTTGCACTCTAGAGTTATAAGCGTTTTCGTATAACGGCGTAGTTATGGCGAGGGATTTTCGTGTGTGATTATAGGCCCCTCCCACTGGCCATGATGGGTAATTTGGTCATCGAGCGTTGTTTATGGATGGACAATCATCGTGTGTATCAAATATGAAGCGGTTTGAACTTTGCATTGGAGCGTTATAAGCATTTTCCTATTATAGCGTGCTGATGGCGAAGGATTCTCCCGTGTCATTATAGGCCCCTCCCACTGATCACAGCCTGTTTTTTCTTCCATAGCAATTTGCTACCCTCTGTGTAGGTTCATCCTACAGTGTTTTGAAGTCAACACGACATATAGTCTGTCCGCTACAGCTGCTCGTGTAGGACGACCACAGAAGTGGCGCCCTCTGAGAACGCAAGGCATTATGGGTAAATTGGTTATGGAGTTTTGTTTATGGCTGGACAGTCGTCGTGTGTATCAAATATGAAGCAGTTTGAATTTAGCATTCTAGAGTTATAAGCTTTTTCCTATTACAGCGTGCTGATGGCGAAGAATTATCCTGTGTCATGATAGGCCCCTCCCACTTTTCACAGCCTGGTATATTTTCCATCGCAATGTGCTTCCATCTAATAAGATTCATCCTACAGTGTTTTCAAGTCAACACGACATATCGTCTTTCCACTACAGCTGCTCGTGTAGGACGACCACAGAAGCGGCGCCCTCTGAGAACGCAAGGCATTGTGGGTAAATTGGCTATCGTTTGTTGTTTAGCTCTGGACAGTGATCGTGTGTATCAAATATGAAGCAGTTTGAACTTTGCACTCTAGAGTTATAAGCGTTTTCGTATAACGGCGTAGTTATGGCGAGGGATTTTCTTGTGTCATTATAGGCCCCTCCCACTGGCCATGATGGGTAATTTGGTCATCGAGCGTTGTTAATGGATGGACAATCATCGTGTGTATCAAATATGAAGCAGTTTGAACTTTGCATTGGAGCGTTATAAGCATTTTCCTGTTATAGCGTGCTGATGGCGAGGGATTCTCCCGTGTCATTATAGGCCCCTCCCACTGATCACAGCCTGTTTTTTCTTCCATAGCAATTTGCTACCCTTTGTGTAGGTTCATCCTACAGTGTTTTGAAGTCAACACGACATATCGTCTCTCCGCTACAGCTGCTCGTGTTGGACAACCACAGAAGTGGCGCCCTCTGAGAACGCAAGGCATTATGGGTAAATTGGTTCTCGAGTTTTGTTAATGGCTGTACGGTCATCATGTGTATCAAATATGAAGCAGTTTGAACTTTGCATTCTAGAGTTATAAGCTTTTTCCTAGAACGGCGTCCTGTAAATGCTAACCGTGTACGTGACCTTAAATGACACCGGTCGAAAACACAAGGCATGATGGGAAATGTTTCAAAGCAGTCATGACCAAGCTTGGGCACATGTCCTTTGTGTGAAATTTGAAGCTGATTGAAGTTTGTGTGTCAGAGTTATGGAGATTTGGAATTTTTTGCGTGCTAACGAAAATTAGCATTGCAGTTTTGTGGCGGCGCCACGACCAAACCGTGACAGATACAAAAATTCTTTCGATAACTTTTCATCTTCAATGGGTCCTATGTGGTGTTGCCAAGTTTTAAGCGAATCGGATGAATCACCTCAGACGAGATAGCGCAGATGCGTTTCGAGGGCGAAACGCCATTTTTGACCTTTGACCCAAGATGGCTGACTTCCTGTTTGGTTTTGGGCGGGGTCACAATGTAACTTTTTGCTCATTCTGGGGCGAAGACTACATGTGGCGATTTTCGTGCAAATCGGTCAGACCTGGCGGTCGTGTGGTTCTATCGTTTGTTTTGGCGGCGAAAACGCACGCTACGCGTGCGTTTTCTGTCCGTTTTTTTTCACGCCACCAAATTATCAAATTTTTCGCCAGGCCTGAGGTGCGTGCAAATTTCGGTGAGTTTTCGGGCATTTTTAGGGGGTCGAATTAGCGATCAAAGGCGGGCGGGGTATAATAATAATAAAACGATATAATAGCGAAAACAATAGGTTCCTCTGTCCCATTCTGGGACATCGGAACCTAATTAAAGCCGCGAGCGGCGTCATAGGTTCCGATGAAGTGGCCGGGGGCGGTAACCCACGGTCACGTATACCACTGTTGGGGATTTGGGAATCGGCCTGGAGTTGTAAGTGTTTTCGTATAACGGCGTAGCTATGGCGATGGATTTTCCTGTGTCATGATAGGCCCCTCCCACTTTTCACAGCCTGCTCTTTTTGCCATAGCAATGTGTTTCCATCTAATAAGATTCATCCTACAGTGTTTTGAAGTCAACACGACATGTCGTCTGTCCGCTACAGCTGCTCGTGTTGGATGACCACAGAAGCGGCGCCCTCTGAGAACGCAAGGCATTGTGGGTAAATTGGTTATCGTTTGTTGTTTGGGGCTGTACGGTCATCATGTCTATCAAATATGAAGCACTTTGAACTTTGCATTCTGGAGTTGTAAGCGTTTTTCGTATAACGGCGTAGTTATGGCGAAGGATTCTCCTGTGTCATGATAGGCCCCTCCCACTTTTCACAACCTGGTTTATTTTCCATAGCAATGTGCTTCCATCTAATAAGATTCATCCTACAGTGTTTTGAAGTCAACACGATATATCGTCTGTCCGCTACAGCTGCTCGTGTTGGACGACCACAGAAGCGGCGCCCTCTGAGAACGCAAGGCATTGTGGGTACATTGGTTATCGTTTGTTGTTTAGCTCTGGACAGTGATCGTGTGTATCAAATATGAAGCAGTTTGAACTTTGCATTCTAGAGTTATAAGCTTTTTCCTATTACAGCGTGCTGATGGCGAAGGATTCTCCTGTGTCATGATAGGCCCCTCCCACTTTTCACAACCTGGTTTATTTTCCATAGCAATGTGCTTCCATCTAATAAGATTCATCCTACAGTGTTTTGAAGTCAACACGACATATCGTCTCTCCGCTACAGCTGCTCGTGTTGGACGACCACAGAAGCGGCGCCCTTCTAGAACACAAGGCATTATGGGTAAATTGGTTATCGTTTGTTGTTTAGCTCTGGACAGTGATCGTATGTATCAAATATGAAGCAGTTTGAACTTTGCACTCTAGAGTTATAAGCGTTTTCGTATTTATGGCGTGGTGATGGCGAGGGATTTTCGTGTGTCATTATAGGCCCCTCCCACTGACCACAGTCTGTTGTTTCTTCAATAGGAATTTGCTCCCCTCTGTGTAGGTTCATCCTACAGTGTTTTGAAGTCAACACGACATATCGTTTGTCCGCTACAGCTGCTCGTGTTGGACGACCACAGATGGCGAAGAATTTTCCAGTGATATTTTAGGCCCCTCCCACTGACCACAGTCTGTTGTTTCTTCAATAGGAATTTGCTCCCCTCTGTGTAGGTTCATCCTACAGTGTTTTGAAGTCAACACGACATATCGTCTGTCCGCTACAGCTGCTCGTGTTGGACGACCACAGAAGCGGCGCCCTCTGAGAACGCAAGGCATTGTGGGTAAATTGGTTATCGTTTGTTGTTTAGCTCTGGACAGTGATTGTATGTATCAAATATGAAGCAGTTTGAACTTTGCATTCTAGAGTTATAAGCTTTTTCCTATTACAGCGTGCTGATGGCGAAGGATTCTCCTGTGTCATGATAGGCCCCTCCCACTTTTCACAACCTGGTTTATTTTCCATAGCAATGTGCTTCCATCTAATAAGATTCATCCTACAGTGTTTTGAAGTCAACACGATATATCGTCTGTCGCTACAGCTGCTCGTGTTGGACGACCACAGAAGCGGCGCCCTCTGAGAACGCAAGGCATTGTGGGTACATTGGTTATCGTTTGTTGTTTAGCTCTGGACAGTGATCGTGTGTATCAAATATGAAGCAGTTTGACTTTGCACTCTAGAGTTATAAGCGTTTTCGTATTTATGGCGTGGTGATGGCGAGGGATTTTCGTGTGTCATTATAGGCCCCTCCCACTGACCACAGTCTGTTGTTTCTTCAATAGGAATTTGCTCCCCTCTGTGTAGGTTCATCCTACAGTGTTTGAAGTCAACACGACATATCGTTTGTCCGCTACAGCTGCTCGTGTTGGACGACCACAGATGGCGAAGAATTTTCCAGTGATATTTTAGGCCCCTCCCACTGACCACAGTCTGTTGTTTCTTCAATAGGAATTTGCTCCCCTCTGTGTAGGTTCATCCTACAATGTTTTGAAGTCAACACGACATATCGTCTGTCCGCTACAGCTGCTCGTGTTTGACGACCACAGAAGCGGCGCCCTCTGAGAACGCAAGGCATTGTGGGTAAATTGG
Organism: Gouania willdenowi; assembly: GCF_900634775.1. Lineage (NCBI taxonomy): Eukaryota > Metazoa > Chordata > Actinopteri > Blenniiformes > Gobiesocidae > Gouania > Gouania willdenowi. The sequence continues at coordinate 199 of NW_021144976.1, read as the reverse complement.
TTATCGTTTGTTGTTTAGCTCTGGACAGTGATCGTATGTATCAAATATGAAGCAGTTTGAACTTTGCATTCTAGAGTTATAAGCTTTTTCCTATTACAGCGTGCTGATGGCGAAGGATTCTCCTGTGTCATGATAGGCCCTCCCACTTTCACAACCTGGTTATTTCCATAGCATGTGCTCCATCTAATAAGGATTCATC
>NW_021144975.1:0-38417 GCF_900634775.1 Gouania willdenowi | reverse complement strand
CCCCAGGCCCGAAAGAGCACCCCTGGCGCCCTGGATGGGACGAGGCCACTGGGCTGAGCTAGGCTTGGGGTTAAGGTTCACCCCCAGGGACCAGGCCCCCCAGGCCGAAAAGAGCATTTACAAATGAATAGATGCAAATTGTAGCCATCAGAGTCGTCAGTTTGGTCCTAGAGTTCATTTGACCCTGCTCTGGGACTTCTGGGGGGATATAGAAATCCCTGGGACTTCTAGTGTTAATGGTTCCTTTAGCTAAAGTGATGGCCCACAATGCAGCAGCCACGAGGATGCCAACAGTTGGACTCCTGTGGGTGTGATAAAAGACTGGGTGGACCACTGCCAGGTAGGAGTCAAAACACATGCAGGCCGTGAGAAGAGGTCGTCCAGTCAGGTTTAAATCATACAGAAAGTCACTCCACATCTGGACAGGCTGGAAAAGCCAGAAAAGGAAGTTAAACAACCCAAGAGGGATGAACAACAAGAAGAGCAGGTCCATGATGGTGATGTTGAGCATGAAGACATCATTAGGGGTGACATAGTTTCCTCTTTTGTGTCTTTTGAACAACTCCCAGAGAACAGCAGCACAAGCAGGACATCCAACCACAGAGAAGAGAGCGCTGAAGGTCGTCCAGACTGTAATGTCTGCTATCATGTCCCCACAATGTCCACTTTCCTCTGGTCCTTCACTGCAGTTGGACGTCACATTGTGAGAGTCAGGATAGGGAAACATTTCAAACCTTTTGTTCTCTGATAACATATAACTGAAATAAGCCAGTCACCATAACAACACAAAATATCCTTCTTTCTTTGATGATTTTCCTCATTTGCACCTGATCCCAAGGATCTGATTTTCCCTTTGATTCAGATACTGGAAATATTTGGTTCAGATGTATTGTATGGAAATGTATATTTAAATATGTGTAACCAAGGATTACTTTTCATATGCTGTGAGTTGAAATTTACATGTTTGGTCCAGATGTTTTTGGTTCAAATATCATCAGCTTGGGATCCAGTAAAACCAGGTGGAGGAAAAAAGTAGCTCAACATGGAGGAAATAACTTTTTATTCAAATAAATCTGAAACAAAACCTACATTAATAATAAATAGTCTGTTTATGATCATAACTACTCCACCTGCAGGTGGATCACAGACTTCCTGTCTGACAGGAAGCAGCACGTGAAGCTGGGAAAAACCATCTCTGCTTCCTGGACCATCAGCACTGGATCTCCTCAGGGCTGTGGTCTTTCTCCTCTGACCTTCTCCCTGTTCACCAACATCTGCTCCTCCTCTCACCAGGTGGTCAAACTCCTGAAGTTTGTGGACGACACGACCATCATGGACTCATCTCTGATGGAGACGAGTCCACCTACAGGTGGAGACAGACCGACTGGTGTCCTGGTGCAGCCAGAACAACCTGCAGCTTTAAATCAACCCAGTCTCACAGATGTTCATGCATTAGCACCACAACAGTATATATATTATTTCATGCTATTAGAGCATTAATAAAGTGTTGTCTTCATGCAATAACAGCACGATGTATTGTCGTGCATTAACTGCACAAAATTCAGTGGGCTGAAATCAAGTCACGTCGCTGCTGACTCATCAAAAACAACGGCAAATTGCTTTATTTGAAGATAGATTGTGGCTTAAGAATTGTTTTGATGACATTTCCAGTGAGAAATGTACCTTTAACTTTCATAATATTCATTTGGTTTATGTAAACTATCTGTATTTTTTCCGGTACATTCTGTGGTTGCTATGACAACCTATATAGAGGCCAAAAAATGTCAAACCAAAAGCAGATAAATATCCATGCACAGGGTGATTGGATGTTGTTTTTTCATTATAATCAATATTTTTATTTATATTCCTTCACATTTGAATGTGTTCCTACACGTCACGTCAGGTCACATGACCACCTGTCAACCCTTTGTAAACAGCAATATTAAGAGAGATTGTGGCTTTAGCTTTGTTTTGATGACATTTCTAGTGAGAAATGTATCCTTAACTTATATAATATCTATTCAGTTTATGTATAGGATCCATAGTTTGTTTGTTTTGGCAACATCAATCATGCTTTATGCTGTTGCTATGGTGCTAGCACGCTAAGAACGTACCGGAAGTGATGTTTTTTTTAAAAAGGAAGAGATGTTGAATTAGGCTTTTTACTTTTTAAAACCCTGAATTTATTATTTATAGTCATTCACAATTGAATATATTTCCACACCTCGAGGCTAAAGTTTAATTTAAAACTGTTTGAAACCTTGTAATAATGGAACAATGTGAATAAAGTTTTTTTTCTTTAAAAAAAACGTGTTGTGCCTTCACTTAAACTATATTAATAAAGTAAGAAATAAACTATTAAACATGCACTAAACAATATATATTTTAATCTGTTTAAACAAGCTATATTTTAAAAGATATTTCACTTATTTCTCTAATAAAAAAGTTTTATTTCTAGTTCAGTGTAATCTCTGTTGTTGTGTGTTAGTAATAAATACTAAAACAAAAAGGTTATATTTAGGGGGTCAATATTTTTAGCACAGAAGATTATATATATATATATATATATATATATATATATATATATATATATATATATATATCCGTATGTTGTTTTCTGAGTGAATCCATCTGTTGTGTAACGTTACAAAAACTATTCCAATATGACAACAAAAGGAAAGCATGGTGATCAAAGTTATTTATTTGTTAATGTGAGAGTTCTAAGATCTTTGTTACATCAACAATAAAATGGTTCAGAAACCGACACATTTCAGAATAATTGTCTTTTTTACATCATCCACACTTTAATTAAAACTAAAAATCATCTCCCTCACTTTTTACAGAGGAATTGATTGTTGAGAATGTATTGATCCAGTTAGATTGATTGAATGGTGATCAGCCAATCACAGCCAGCCATTTGACAAAGGTAAACAAAGAGTTAACAGTGATGAGTAAAGTGATGAAAAATGAATAACAAGTGGTAAAAAATGGTCCAAAAGTGGCAAAAATGTGGCAAGAAAATTGTGAAAAGTGAATAAAATGGACCAAAAACAGTCAAGAGTGGCAAAAAAATAACAAAAAAGAGGAAACAGGTGGTATGAAATGGTTACAGGTAGCTTAAATGAGCAAAATGTGGAACAAAAAGAGGCAAAATGTAGGAAAAAAGGAAACAAGTGTTATTTATTTTGCCAAAGGTTGATTATTTGGATGAAAAGTGCTTAACAATGGTTAAAGAAAAGACAAAAATTGAATAAAAGTGTCAAAAAGAAATATTTTTTGGCAAAAGGAGCAAAAATCTGAAAAAACAAGAAAAAGTGTTAATTTTTTTTTGGAAAAGTGACAAAAATGGGACAAAGGAAGTTGTAAAACAGCCAAAGAAAAGGATTTAAAAAAGGTTTTAAAAAGTTTCCCTTTTTAAGGTTTTCTGGGGAAATAATAATTAAAATGAAGACATAAAGAGCCACATGTTGAGAATCACTGACTTAATAACAGCTTTATTATGGTTTTAGTAAATTAATTTAATAAACTTTATAAATGGCTGCTCCACCCCTGGTCTTCATCATGAGAGGAGAGACTGACAGACCAGCTACGACAGTAGAAACACCTTTAAAACACGTCCCAGGAGAACAAGGACTACAGAGAAGAGCTAAGAATCATGGGACATGTAGGATTTTAATGAAAACTACTACATGGTGGTGTTCTCCAGTCTGGAAGCTCTGAGGAGAACAGACTGTCTGCTCTCCTCAGAGCTTATATACATGGACAGTTATTACATACACACAGGCAGCATCAGGGGCAGCTAAAGGGCTGCAGGGGTCCTCAGGTAAAGACTGGAGCATCCGTCCAGATCGCCTGTATTAAATAGATGGTGAGGCTGATGTATGTCTTTCTGGATTATTCAGATTAAAAAACCCGTGAACATCTGGAAGTCCCTTTGTGTCCAAGTGTGCAACAATTATTACGATAGTATTGATTAAAAAATGAAAAAACAACAGAAAATCTCCCTACGTTGCTGAAAACAGAGCGTAGGGGGCGCCATCACTACAACATTGGGGTCCCCTACGCTCAACAGCACTGGAGAAAACCCTGGGAGCAGCTGCAGGATAATCCACAACACCAGTGAACAGGTGAGTTAATAAAATCTCTTAATAAGGGAAGTGAAGCTTAATTATTAATAACAGTAAACAGTTTAAGCAGTTTACATTCACTGTTTATCACTGTTGAACATATCAATAGTACCATCTGATGGATATCCACAATCTAGAAGTGATGCTGATTGGCCCCAAACACAGTCAATACAGGGTCACAATGAGTCTGTGTATCTGGTTTAGTTAGTGTTCAATGACGTGTGAAAGTCAAAGTGAGTCAGGTCACACAGAGAGGAGAGGGTGAACAATTAACCACCTGCACCTGTGCTGCCTTCACTCAACCTGGGATTTTCTGCCTCCTGCTAATGGTTGAATATATTCTACTGTAAAGAGGAGACTTTGATAAAGAAGTGTTTTAGATCAAACTAGTTCAGCTCTTTCTGATCAATCTAAGCACTCTTCTAACCTGGATAGCAGGGATCATATGTTAGGGTTTCCTATAGAGACTCTATTTTCCCACATTCTCCTGGGGAAAGTGAATGCACCTCATAATGAAATGCAGAGCAGCTGATGGAGAAGCTGTGAGATGTTACAGAAGCTGAGCTAACATGCTAATGAACCCTTGTTCACTCCTTTAACTTTACATACACTTGTACACTTCATGTACACAAACGCTCCATCTCATAAAAGTACAATGATATGGTGTATTACGTTTTAAATAATACAAAAATATGGCTTTAAAAACTATTGTTTTCACTGTAACACACTGCAACCAGATGGAGAAAAGTGTCACTGGCATGTTTATTATTATTATTATTATTATTATTAATATTATTATTATTTTAACATTGACATGTTAATGATGCTGCACTGTTATATAAACAAGTATAAAAACATATTTTAAGAGGCATATGATGAATTTGTGTAAAACAAAAATGACCACATGATTTATTTGTTTTGATTTGGTTTTAAAACAGAATAACCAAAGAATGAAGGGTACACGGATAATAATGCAACATATATAGTTTTGATAATTTTTTCTTCTTCAATATTAAATAAATATCTCACTTGGACTTCCAGACAGTTGTTATTCAGTAGTCCTGTTTATTTACATGAACAGACGCTGTTTGTTGTGGGGAGTTTGTATAAATCAACCTATTTACAAGCACTGACTGAATACTGAAAGTATCAGATCTCAGTTTAAATGTCTGTGCACTCACGTGTATGCTAAACCACTAGCAAAACAACCTTCTTCAACCCAATTCTTATAAAATCAGCATCACTACTATAGCGCTGCACTTTCATTATTATTTCATTTCCTGATGTATAGTTCATCATTTTTACCTCTTTCCTCACGTGGCTTTTTTTCCTTGACTCCTTGCGTTGCTGAGCAACAATGTAAACAACGCAGCTTCCGTGCCATTCTCAGGTTACTTCCGTGTCTTCTTTGTTGGTGTTTTATAGCGGTTGGTTCCACATTCAGGAAGTGACAGCGGGGCATTACTGGTCGGTGGCTGCATAGTAATGTGTACACATTAGGGTGACAGCAGTAGTGTTGTCACATGTCATTTGTTATTTCAAAATAAAGGCGTGTCTTAAAGATGACGATGTTTATCGATGTTTTCATTGTGCATCGATGTAATTGGATCGTTCATTAATTAATTGATGTGTCGATGTGGATCAATGTATTGTTACACCACTACCTGTGGCACGCATATAACCTACTCAAAGAGTAAACAAATGTAAACAAAGAGGGGGCGGGCTTACATCGTGCTATGGTAACCCACAAGGACGGAACGCAAAAAAGTCTGAAAAAACTGGTGAAAAAAATAATAATAATAATAAACTGATGTAAAAAAATAAATACAATTTGAATTTGCAGAATAAAAATTGTTTTTACCTACAAATTTAATAAATCAATTAAATCGATTTTTTTTTGCCCAGCCCTAGTAGAAGTGTGTCATTGAAACAATGATATTCTCCTTGAAGAATGTTTAAGGCAACTGTAAGTGGCTGGTTAATCTAAAACTAAAACTTTATTACGTGTATCAGTATTTAACTTTATGAAATACTAATTACATCTGTTGTCTGTATTTATCTTTGTGAGTTTGAATCCTAGAAAGCTGAGGCTGTAGGGCATGCTCTCTTCCACACCATCCAGAACCCTGGCTGGACTAACAGAATCAACTATGTAAGTCTATACTCTGCAGACATGTTGACGCAGCAACCTGTGAGTGTTTTATCAGCTGATTAAAAGTTTCATGTGTTTGGTTTTAGAGAAACAAGAAGAAACGAAGTCAGGACAAAGTTGTTTGTGCTGAGAAAACAAAATTATCATCCCAGAAAAACAAGAGGAAACGAACAGATGATGTCACTTAATCTCAGAGTCAAACCAACCAATGACATTACACACACATCATCAGCACCAACAACAACCTGGACTTCCTCTGGAATCTGTTACTTCCTCTTCTATTTTCTCTTAAATGAATAAAAATGTGTGAATGGAATCTGAAGCATGTTTTTATGTGAAATAATACAAAACTGAACATAAAGAATAATCACACTGTTATAACAGTCTAAAGGAAACATTTTAACCAACTTACAAATAAATGAAAAAGTGCAGTTTAAAGAGTAAAAAATAAGTAGTATGTAAAAATCCACTTTTAATATTAGTTTTTAAAATAAAATGTCTGCAGTGAGAGATGGAAAGAGAGAAGTTACAATAACACCAAAAGGTTTTTTTTATGTTTTTTCTCTACATCCCACTGAAAATGTGACTGTGACCCAATGTTTGGGTCCCGATCACAAGTTTAGAACTTCTGTTGTAATAGAAACGTACAATATAGAAGAAAGTGTTCAGCAGCTTCACCCATCAACTGGTTGCCTTGACACAAAGCCATCACACTTCTTTAAACCTGTTTTAAAGTCAGTTGTGACTGATTGTGTCAGATAATGAACTGCTACCTCTATACTGGATAAGACCAATCACCAACCTTCCTTTCATGGCCAAGATCATTGAGAAGCTGGTCTTCAACCAACTGAGTTAATAACCTTCAACATTAGTATTTGATACATTTCTGTCAAGCTTTGGTTCTGATCACAGCACAGAAACAGCTCTGATCAAAGTGATCAATAAGGTTGAACACTGATTCAGGAAGAGTTTCTGTTCTCATTTGATAGGATCTAAGTGCTGCATTTCACACTGTGAACCACAACATTTTTTCTCAGAGATTTCAAACGTGGGTTGGACTAAATGGACAATGGTTTAAGTCCTACTCTGAGGAGAGAAGTTATTTTTGAAGCATTGTAAACTTTGTAGAGTTGTGTCCTAATGGTGGAGTGCTATTGGTTTAGAACGCTGGGCTTGTAATTGGAGGGTCGCTGGTTCAAATCTCCCCCGGGCAATCGCTGTGGGATGTTGAGCAAGTCCCTTAACCCCATTCACTGCTCCTCAGGGATGGGTTAAATGCAGATAATAGATTTGTATATGTGTAAAAATATATATGCCAATAAATAAAAGCAAAAGCCCTGATTTAATCTTGAATCTTTGAATGTGACCAATTAATGGACCCCTTCTGTTCTGGTCTAAAAGCTAAAGACAAGAAAAACTATCCTAAAATATTACGTTATATTGTGCCGTGCATTTAATTTAAATTATATCATTTCTTTATTTTTATTTTACTTTAGTTTGGACTATTTTTTTTCTAACTGTAAATGATATATTTTAGTGCAGGCACTGTATGTAGATAAGATGAGGCTACTGAGTCACCTGAAATTATCGCTATAGAAACCAAGTGTTCCATATTTCTGTGTTCCATAGCAACCTGCACAAACAAACCAACTTGGCTTTGAAGTGCAGCTAACTTTCATCTTCAGCATAGAAAACCTTCATTCTTCAGTTTTTGAGCTTTCATCAACAAGGAATTCTCCTCAGAAGTCTCCATCGCTCTTTGATACTAAAAATACTTTGGGTTTTTAAGTATCATCAGCAACAGTTCAAAAACTTTTTAAATCAACTCAAAGTAAGTGATTAGAAAGTTTCCAGACTTTTGTCTATGTTATTATTGAGCTTTGGTTAGTCTGAATTATTACACTGCAACTTAATGTTTATTCATGTTTTATTTGTATCATGTTTACTGGGAAGAGACACAAAATATGAGCCAAAAAGAAAAGTTAGAGGCAGCATGTCCCTGTTAGACATGATGGACCAAATACAGCTGTTAAACTTCTCGGAATTTATTACTTTTCTACACCCAACCGATAACAAGTAAATTATGATTTTTTGTTTTAAAAGGATCAACAGACATTTTGAAACTACACAAAATTAAATGAAACAATAATCAAGTGCATCAGATCATAGCCGACCAATCAGATTTAACATAATGCACCACGCCAAAACAGCATTAAATGGAGGTTATTTTCTCAGAGCACTCAATAGTTATTATTTAATATATTATTTTTATTATATCTAATTTTTTAATGATTATTATTTTTTTTCATGTTTTAATTCCTGATTAAGAGGACACAGATCCACTTCACCTACAGTTAGTCTGTACACTAGGATATCTGCACTGAATAAAAGCTCTGCATCTAAAGACACAGTTCTCATTGGTAACTCAACATACTTGGTCGTTCATTACATCATTTTTAAATGACTGAAGTCTGAACTTAAACGTATCTGCAGATAGAACAAGAATGACGATCCTTTGCTGTGGAGTTCAGTTCATTTTATTATTGGTTGGAAAAAAGACATGTGACAGGGAGACAAACATTTGGTCACTGAAACATCAACACATTCATCTTTACAGAGTCAGTGTTAGAAGCTAGCTTAGCAAAGAGCACAGACTGTCCTGTGAAGTTGTTTGAATACATTGAAATTGCAAGAATTGATCTTTATTATCCAGATAAGATGCTATAGATAAAAGTGGAGTATGGTCACAAGTGTGTCTGCAGTGTGAGTTTAGTTGAAGGTCTATGTAAGGTGTTTGTTCCCGTACGTGAGCCTCAGCAGGTTATTTATTTCCTTTGCTTTGTTTCACAGGAGCCCAAAAATCATCATGTTGTGGATTCGAGGGGGACTAGACTGTAAGAGTTTCCATCCTTGGGGTTCTGAGGAGGGCCTCCAGGAGGCCACCAACCCCCCACATCCATCTATTTCTCCTGATGTTCAACAGCAGAATTCAACTGATGTAAGACATCACCTAAACAATGCTTACATCATTTTACCCTTTGTTCCTAATACATGTCATTGATCTGATCACCAAACCTGTTTCCTCCCTTAGACTCTGGACGATGTTTTGTGTGTGATTGAGGAGATGTGGGCCCGGGAAAAGCAGGAGGATGAGTACAGAGCCCAACAAAATGGAGGCCAGTATGGGGGCCAACAGAATCCTTGCCTTGTAGCGTTCAATGATGGCGGGTACAGAGCCCAAACCATCGAGGAACACACAAACCTAATCACCTCGCTGAAACAAGATTACTGGCCCTCACCAAATCTTGGCCCCTTAACCTTCCCCCTTACCCCCAGTGTGGCAAAATATGTTAACAACCTTTACCCGCCGGCTAATACTTCACCTGCTACGACAGTAAGATCTTTGTTTAATACACATTTTCATGTATTTCTGTTGATCTTTGTATTGATACCATGACGGGGTGTCTAATAATTGATTGTTTTTATGTCTCCAGTATCATGAAACTCCAGTGTACGCTGCAGGGTGGACTACAGCTCCCACTTTTGGAGGACAGTAAGTAGAGCCAACAAACAGACGAGCTCAATCGCAGACATTTGATCTGGTTTTTCTTGTGACTGACTCTTGACCGTGCTCTTACACTGTGTATTTGTGATTTGTTCCTTCAGAAAGACAAAGAAGATTCAGAAGGAGAAGGAGGCAGAGGGGCTGGTCATCAAAAACGCCTTCACGCTCTTCATTAAAGAGAAAAGGGAGAATGTGGAAAAGGAGCTGGGCGTGATTACGAGCACTGAGGTGAACAAACTTCTTGCTGAACGGGTAAGTTAGTTTGTTCCTCCAAGAATCATCTGTGATCTTTAAACTCTGGTCTTCAGTGTGTGTGTGACTAACACTTTTCTTGTTGTCCATCCACAGTGGAATTTGTTGGCACCAGATCAAAGAGAAAAATATATTGCTGAAGCGACAGTGGATGCTATCCTCTACGCCATGAAGAACCCCGGCCGCAGTCACAAAATCAACTATGTAAGTCTCCTTGTGCAGACATGTTGCCACAGCAACCTTAAAGGTGATGGTGAAAGTGTTTTATCAGATGACTAATAGTTCCATGTGTTTGATTTTAGAGAAACAAGAGGAAACAAAGTCGGGCCAAAGGTGTTCATGCTAAAAAAACTAAATAATCACCCCAGCATCCATCGGACAGGAATCAGGAAACATGGAGACCACCCAACAACCCTATAATAAGCATCAGCAGCAGCACCAACAGCACTAACCTGGACTTCCTCTCTCTCTTTTGTAAAAAAAATATCAAATTAATATTTATGCTTTCAAAAAAAAATAAAAATACAAACGTGAACTCACACATAGACCACCTGTACAAATGTATATCTACCCTAAATTATTGGAATGTGGCCAATACAGAGGTGCTGGAAAATACGGTACACAGCGGCAAAAGTCAGCAATGATGAGAAATTGTGTCTTACCATTGCTGTTTCTTATCAAAAGTTGCTCCAATGTGCATAAAATTCCATATTCTGATTAATCCAAATTGTGTCATCAGATAGATACCACCATTACTGACATCCAGGCATTTCTCAGTCGAGAAATTCCTCCAATTCTCCTTCATCCAGCTCTGATTGGCTAAAACCCACTCCCGTAGTGTTTGATATCACTCATTTCTACAGGTTCTGAGCTTTCAATGCTGTGTCAAGCATTCTGATTGGTCAAAGCATTGCTGAACTAGACTCATGCATAATTACATCATAGAGTGGAACCAAAAATAGCATTACGCATGGCACAGCACAAACACGGATAAAAATGTACATGTATTTATTTCTATTGGTCAAAAATAAAACTAATTGGAATTAATTTGACTGACATATTACAGTTACACACTTGTCCCCAAACTTGGCACAGTTGTTTTTACAAAAACATGTGAATCTTTGCCCTATCATCACCAGGCTTTTTAGCCTCCAACTAACATAAAATTGTATCACTAGTTAACTAGAGACATTAGGAAGTAAGTAAGTAAGTAAGTAGTTTATTTATAAAGCGCTTTTTGCAGATAAAATCACAAAGTGCTGTACAGAGTTGTGGTAAAAGTACAAGTGCAACACAATAGAATAATAAAACAAGAGTGCATAAATATCATAAGAACAGCAACATTAAAGGATAAATAAAAATTAAAATCCAGTAACTAAAAGCTTTACTGTAAAGTGTAGTCTTCAGCAGTTTTTTTAAAAGTGACCACACAGTTGAGCTCCCTGAGAGACTGGTGCAGGTTATTCCAGAGTCTGGGGGCTACAGCCTGGAACGCCAGGTCTCCTCTGGTTTTAAATTTAGTTTTTGGGGTCTTTAGGAGACCCTGACCTGAAGACCGAAGGCATCGCCCTGATGAGTAGGGGCACAACAAGTCTGAGATATATTTAGGGGCCTGACCATGTAATGCTTGGAACGTGAGAACTAATATTTTATATTCTATGCGAAACTTCACTGGAAGCCAGTGCAGAGTAGCAAGAATGGGGGTGATGTGGGATGTTCTAGAAGCACCAGTTAAAAGTCTGGCAGCAGCGTTCTGAACAATCTGGAGTCTGTTTAGGGTCGACTTATTAAACAAGTAAAAACAGAATTACAATAGTCAATACGAGATGATATAAATGCGTGTATGACCAGTTCCAGATCTGATTTTGATAATAGATGCCTCACTTTAGAGATATTTCTCAGGTGGTAAAAACAGTTTTTAGTCAATTGACGACAATGTCCCTCCAAAGACATGGACTGATCAAAAACAACCCCAAGGTTTCTGAGGCTGGTTTTAACAGATGAGCCCAGATCACCAAGAGAGTTTTTAATTAGAGGATGTTTTTTATCAGGAGCAATGATCAGAGTTTCTGTTTTGTTTGAATTTATCTGGAGATAATTTGATGACAACCAGTTTTTAATACAGTATATACAGTCTAAGATCTCTGATAAAAAGTGAAACTCTGAGTCATATAGACACATTTATTACAGACTTTACATTCTTTAACACTTTTTTAAAACAGTGTATATTTGTGGAGCTTGTGATTGGCTGATTTTTCATGGTGACTTACGTGGTTCCTTCCGCTGTGGTAGATGTTAAAGTTACTAGTCTAACAGAACATGTAACTGTGTCCCATCCTGCTGTTCTTTAGGAAGTTAAACTCTGTCACATTTTACAACGTATTTACACCAGTTCTTAGTTTTTTTTCACTGGAACGTCTTCATTCATTCATCTCTGTTCTGAGTTGTTTCTGGGTTTGTTGCTGCTGTCGGCACTAATCTCACGAGAGCTGCCGCCCAGGCTAATTCAGGTGGCAGTTCTCGCGGCATCTTTTAATTTTTATTACATTAAAATATGGGATATTTACGTAAAAATAATGACACGTGAAGATGGCTGGAAAGAGGGGTAAAATACGAGAGTTTCCAGGCCAAAACGGGATACTTGACAGGTATGTCTTAGATCTCAGTGCAGCCTTCGATACAGTGGATCATCATCTACTGCTGCAGAGACTGGAAAGTGTTTTTGGGATTAAAGAAACAGCGCTGGGTTGGTTTAAATCCTACCTGTCAGACTGTCACGGCACATTTCCAGTTGACCTCCTTTGGAGACATGATTTGTGCCCTGGTTGAATGATGAAGTCCAGTCAAAGCATGATGATTTTATAAAGAAAGGATTTATTATAAACTAAATAAAAAGCTTCCATCCTGTAAGAACGAAAGGCAGCCCACAACTAACTGGGAAAGTTCCACAGATTCCTACCGAATTGGAATTCGGGAGCGATTCTGTACGTTGACAAGGGCAGCCTCTAACAACCCTCACTCTAAGGGAACGTACAATATTAATATCATAGACTGAAACATTTGTTTAGAACGATATTCTGTTACCAAGCATGTATCAGATCAGGTGGACCGCTATCCGCCGGCAAGACAGTATGACGCATCATCTGATGTTGGTTATAGAAACTAAAATGTAGATGGAGGCAGATTTACAGACTACACTTTAGATGTATTTGTGGTGTTTTGTCATTTTCAATTTGAGTTTTTTAAGAACTTTTCAACTTTTTAAACTATTCAACTTTTTAATTAATTTTAATGAAAATGTAACGTTCCACTGGTCAGCAGTTCTTAAACCCATTTCAACTTTTAAAATGTTCAGCTTTTTTGTTCATTTTTAGTGAATACCTTCAACTTTTCTGTATCTTTAACCGTTTTTGACTCACAGCCCTTCAATGAGTTCCATTTTTAGCTCTGACCAACTTCTAGAGTAGAGGGACAGCTTTACCTTCAACTCTTTGTCAACACATTGTCATAACTTCTAAAATATTCAACCTACAGTCCTAATGTTTTTAAAAGTAGTCCTTCTATCTGTCTAGCTGCTCACAATAGCACATTTGAATTTATTATTGTTATAAGTTATATCACTGCCAATGACATAACCATAATTGTTGCTTCTCATTTCAAGTTTTTCATTCCTGTATGTGATGGGGAACAAGTAGGGGATTTTATTTTTGTTTGGGTTTATTGTGGTGTGGCTTTTGATTGCATGTTGTGTGCTTTTATTAAATTGCATCTTTGATCAGGAAAAATCCAGCATCAATACTCACTTTGCAATTGTACACCCTGTGATTTAAGAAGACCATGAATCATCCTAATCCCTGCTCTGGGACACACTGTGTGTCTGAGCTCTAATCTGTCCGTTTGTGTGAGCTGAACACAGGTCTGCCCATAGCAGGGGCTAACTTTGGCTGTGGCTGCTAATTAGGGCTGAATGCCTAATATGTGAATCAGAGTCATGATGTAGCTTTTGTCCCTCTTAAAACTTGTGTACAAAGCGACAACATGACGGCATCGTATTTTACACTTACCTCCTCAAGATTGCACCACACAGCTTCGTCCATGTCTGCATTTGTCAGTGCAGATATTTCTCCAAGACTTTCCATGACATCTTCCACCAACCTTAAAATATAGTCCGTTGGAGAATTTTCGAGATATTGCAAATAACTGTCGTTGAACGCCTCTTCTCAATTTGTCCACGTCTCCCATTTTTAACTTTCCCTCCAAGAGAAGAGGAATCATGTGATCAGGTATCGACTAGTCAGCCTGGGCAGAATGACCATTGAAATGACCTTTGCTTTTACCGACAGCTTGAGTCATGAAGTAAAAGCAATGTCAAAACACAAACGGAAAAGACAAAGACAAAACAGAAAAAGCACAAAATGGAAAACAAATTTTTGATTCTCATTATATTTCCACATTTTTATTATTGATTGTTTTTATATTTCCAAATTTGTAATATTGGTTCTCTTTATATTTCCGGGCCGATCCACAAACGTACTTTGCTCAATCCACAATCACAGTTGAGGATTTACACATGATAATTCATGATAAATACACACATAAATGAGAAAACACGTGTGTAAATTGATGATGTATTTGTGGATCTGAAAAACATGTGAAAATCTGAAAAACATGTGAAAATCTAAAAAGTACATGTCAAAATTGTAAATATATTTGTGGATTTGAAAAAGACATGTAAAAATTGTGAATCTATTTGTGAATGTTTTTGAGACAAATGTCTCCCCATAGTCATCAGTCTGACTGGATGGTCTCAGAAGCCTTTTGGTGAGGTTTTCAGCAGAGCTTTCCCCCCTGGTGTGACAGACCTCTCTGAATATGGTGGGGGTAATGCAGCACCTCCTTAGTTGGTGCCACTCAGCACTGGAACTCTGCTCTACTGTGATGTTCTCAGTTTGGTGTGATGTCGCCAAAGATGTTTCAAGAGACGCCATATGATGGTGTTGATGTTCAGAGCAGATGAATGCACAGGTAGAAGGTCCCAGCCTATAATCAGAGAGTGGCAGCTGTGGGGGAGGAGGGGCTACTGTATATGGGCGGGGCCTGAGGACTGTCCTTGTTGGCAGCTGATATGACAGCACACTAACCTCTTACACCTGACCAAACATGGATTATACCAGAAGAACATCACTGGAGACGTCCATCATAGTGATCATGGCGCTTCATCAGCAGTGAGTCCATGATACACGTCCTGAACTTTCAGAGTAGAGATGTCTGGTAGAGTGTAGTTGATGCCTTTATATGTTACTTCTGTGAAAAACAACACACAAACAAGTCATGTCATAAATAAGAAAGACGTGTGATTAAAAGGTTGGTTACCATGGTAACTGCTTTGTACCACTTCTGTTCAGTCTCTGTACAGCTGAACACTGGGAGAACAGATGTAATCCTCAGCTGGGAGTAGTGGGCCGTCTGGTACGGTAGAGCTGCCACGTGGCTGCACAAGGCTGTAACTGCCACACAGGTGTACTGGTATCTCTGAATCTTCACTGGTTTGAATCCCTGAGCACAATCTGTGAACAATAGCACATGTTAGTTAGAGAACAACATGTATTGGCTGTAAGTGTAATAATAGAAAGACAACATTAAATTAGTGACATTATGTTAGTAAACTTCTAAACTGTACAAAGTGAAACAGGAAAAAGTTTCATAAAAACTATTTATTTATAGTTAACCATGTAAAATATATATGTGTAATCTCACTTTACTTATTTCATAGAAAAATACAAAATAAATGTTTAATTGAAATTATAAGAACCCAGAACATAATCTAGTTTCTGTGAGAACCATTAATTTTACATTATTTCTAAATATAAAACCTCGGTACCTTAGGACAGTGGTTCACTAACTATATGTACCCATGGTACACCAAAGGACAAGTAAAAATATTAAGTTACATCTATTGTATAACACGTGTTATCACTCATATCATGTACAATATTTGTAAATGTCCATTATTAATTATTAATGTCAAATAAAATGTGACAAAGTCAACTAAGAGGCTAAGCTATTTAGCAGAGACTAAGTTAGTTAGCAGAGGCTAACCTAGTTAGCAGAAATAAAGCTAGTTAGCAGAGACTAAGCTACTTAGCAGAGGCTAAGCTATTTAGCAAAGGCTAAGCTAGTTAGCAGAGGCTAAGCTAGTTAGCAGAAGCTAAGCTAGTTAGCAGAGGCTAAGCTATTTAGCACAGACTAAGCTAGTTATCAGAGGCTAAGCTAGTTAGCAGAGATTAAGCTAGTTAGTAAATACTAAGCTAGTTAGCAGAGACTACGCTAGTTAGCAAAAGCTAAGCTATTTAGCAAAGACTAAGCTAGTTAGCAGAGGCTAAGCTAGTTAGCAGAGACTAAGCTAGTTAGCAGAGGCTAAGCTATTTAGCACAGACTAAGCTAGTTATCAGAGGCTAAGCTAGTCAGCAGAGACTAAGCTAGTTAGCAGAGGCTAAGCTATTTAGCAGAGACTAAGCTAGTTAGAAGACGCTAAGCTAGTTAGCAGAGACTAAGCTAGTTAGCAGAGGCTAAGCTATTAAGCAGAGACTAAGATAGTTAGCAGAGGCTAAGCTACAGTGGTATGCAAAAGTTTGGGCACCCTTGTAAATGTTCATGATTTTCCTTAATAAATAATTGGTTGTTTGGATAACAAATTCCAGTTAAATTTATCATATAGGAGACAAACACAGTGATATTTGAGAAGTGAAATAAAGTTTATTCGATTTACAGAAAGTGTGCTAGAATTATTTAAACAGAATTAGGCATGTGCATAAGTTTAGGCACCCTTGCATCTTATTGATTTTAATACTCTTAGCACTAATTATTGGAACTCAAAATTGTTTTGGTAAACTCAGTGATCCTTGATCTTAGGGTCTGGATTCTGGTGGGAGGTATTTTGGACCATTCTTCTCTGCAGATCATCTCTAGTTCAGTCAGGTTTGATGGTTTCCGAGCATGGACCGCCCGTTTTAAAGCACACCATACATTTTCAATAATATTCAGGTCTGGGGACTGAGACGGCCATTCCAGGATGTTGTACTTGTTCCTCTGCATGAATGCCTTAGTAGATTTTGAGCAGTGTTTAGGATCATTGTTATGTTGAAAGATCCAGCCCCAGCGCAACTTCAACTTTGTCACTGATTCCTGGACATTGTTCTCCAGAATCTGCTGATATTGAGAGGAATCCATGCGCCCCTCAACTTTAACAAGATTCCCAGTGCCTGCACTGGACACACAGCCCCACAGCATGATGGAACCACCACCAAACTTTATTGTAGGTAGCAAGTGCTTTTCTTGGAATGCTGTGTTCTTTTTCCGCCATGCATAACGCCCCTGGTTATGCCCAAATAACTATTTTAGTTTCATCAGTCCACAGCACCTTGTTCCAAAATGAAGCTGGCTTGTCCAAATGTGCTTTAGCATACCTCAAGCGACCCCGTTTGTGGCGTGTGCAGAGAAAAGGCTTTTTCCGCATTACTCTTCCATACAGCATCTCCTTGTGTAAAGTGCGCTGAATAGTGGAACGATGCACAGTGACACCATCTGCAGCAAGCTGATGTTGTAGGTCTTTGGAGCTGGTCTGCGGGTTGACTGTGACTGTTCTCACCATCCTGCGCCGCTGCCTTTCGGAGATCTTTCTTGGTCTTCCACTTCGGGCCTTAACTAGAACTGTGCCTGTGGTCTTCCAATTCCTCACAATGTTCCTCACAGTTGAAACTGAAAGCTTAAATCGCTGGGATAGCTTTTTGTATCCCTCCCCTAAACCATGATGTTGAATAATCTTTGTTTTCAGGTCATTTGAGAGGTGTTTTGAGGCTCCCATGTTGCCACTAATCAGAGAAGATGCAAAGAGGAAACACCTAGAATTTTCCTACTTAAATACCCTGACTCATGATTGGATTCACCTGTGTATGGAGATCAAGGATCACTGAGGTTACCAAAACAATTTTGAGTTCCAATAATTAGTGCTAAGAGTATTAAAATCAATAAGATGCAAGGGTGCCTACATTTATGCACATACCTAATTTTGTTTAAATAATTCTAGCACACTTTCTGTAAATCGAATAAACTTTATTTCACTTCTCAAATATCACTGTGTTTGTCTCCTATATGATAAATTTAACTGGAATTTGTTATCCAAACAACCAATTATTTATTAAGGAAAATCATGAACATTTACAAGGGTGCCCAAACTTTTGCATACCACTGTATTTAGCAAAGGCTAAGCTAGTTAGCAGAGGCTAAGCTAGTTAGCAGAGGCTAAGCTATTTAGCACAGACTAAGCTAGTTATCAGAGGCTAAGCTAGTTAGCAGAGATTGAGCTAGTTAGTAGATACTAAGCTAGTTAGCAGAGACTACGCTAGTTAGCAGAAGCTAAGCTAGTTAGCAGAGGCTAAGCTAGTTAGCAGAGACTAAGCTAGTTAGCAGAGGCTAAGCTATTTAGCACAGACTAAGCTAGTTATCAGAGGCTAAGCTAGTTAGCAGAGACTAAGCTAGTTAGCAGAGGCTAAGCTATTTAGCAGAGACTAAGCTAGTTAGTAGAGGCTAAGCTAGTTAGCAGAGACTAAGCTAGTTAGTAGATACTAAGCTAGTTAGAAGAGGCTAAGCTATTTAACAGAGACTACGCTAGTTAGCAGAGGCTAAGCTATTTAGCAGAGACTACACTAGTTAGCAGAAGCTAAGCTATTTAGCAAAGACTAAGCTAATTAGCAGAGGCTAAGCTAGTTAGCAGTGACTAAGCTAATTAGCAGAGACAAAGATAGTTAGCAGAGGCTAAGCTATTAAGCAGAGACTAAGCTAATTAGCAGAGACAAAGCTAGTTAGCAGAGGCTAAGCTATTAAGCAGAGACTAAGCTAGTTAGCAGAGGCTAAGCTATTAAGCAGAGACTAAGCTAGTTACCAGAGGCTAAGCTAGTTTGCAGAGACTAAGCTATTTAGCAGAGGTTAAGCTAGTTAGCAGAGACTAAGCTAGTTAGCAGAGGCTAAGCTATTAAGCAGAGACTAAGCTAGTTAGCAGAGGCTAAGCTAGTTTGCAGAGACTAAGCTATTTAGCAGAGGTTAAGCTAGTTAGCAGAGACTAAGCTAGTTAGCAGAGACTAAGCTATTTAGCAGAGGTTAAGCTAGTTAGCAGAGACTAAGCTAGTTAGCAGAGGCTAAGCTATTTAGCAGAGACTAAGCTAGTTATCAGAGGCTAAGCTATTTAGCAGAGACTAAGCTAGTTAGCAGAGGCTAAGCGAGTTAGCAGAGACTAAGCTAGTTAGCAGAGGCTAATGATATCAATATTAAGATAAATAAATAAATGTGTTTATCACAGATTCATAGAACAATAAACCATCATTTTACTGACTTTATGGATGAACCCCAAAAATCTCTCCTTTATTCCCCCTCATAGATGGTACTGTCTCCACATGACTGTTCTTCAATGTTCATGTCTGTGTTCAACCACCTTCAGCGACAGTGGGGGTCCCCGCTCTATGGAACCTTTATTTTGGGGGTGGTGGGCTGAAAAGGTTGAGAACCACTGGTCTACAGGACTCCACATCCCACAAATCTGTTCTGACAATGTCAATAAGAGAGTCTTTACAGTGGACATCAAAACAAACTTTCCATTGACAAATTCAACCTTTTCTATCTTTTTTCTGGTAAATGATCTTCAGTGATTTATTGATCTATGAGACCAACTCCTTATCTGATAAAGGATGATCGTCTACAGCAGCTTTAATCAATAAAGCTGATACATATTGACTCTACAGTAGCAGGTTCCATTGTGGTTCTTTGCTTCCTTCAGTCTTCACAGTGAGCTGCTCCATTGGCATGTGACCCTGAACAATTGTGACCATGTTCCAACATTCAGAGCTGTTTAGGGACGTCAGTCCACAGTTCCTCTTTATCACCAACTGTCCAGATATCCACTACATTCTGTGCAATGTGCTTTAATGTGTGTGCAAGCATTTACAAACATACTGTAAGTCCCCTCATAATGATCCTATAGTAATCTGATTACCTACAGGCAAATATCCAATACTTACGTAACCTTAACACACGCACACACACACACACACACGCACACACACACACACACACACACACACACACACACACACACACACACACACACACACACACACACACACACACACACACACACACACACGTTTAGCAGTAATGAAATGTTTATTGATGGATGATGGACAGAATGCTGGATCACTACCTACTGCTGTTTTCAGGAGGTCTTGGTAGCTTTTCTTCTCCTGCAGCTCAGCTTGTGATGTCCATGCTGAACTAGCAACAAGTTCAGGCTGCTGCCACGCAGCAAACTCATTCTGATCACTTTTAATAAGAGGGCTGTTCCTCTGATTCCACACATTTACAGCTTTTTAATCACATACTATGATACATTCTGAAGCCAAACTGGTGATAGCTCAACAACTTGTGTTTTTAATCAACTTATCAAGTCTCCCCGTGACCCTGAAAAAGGAAGAAGTGGGTCAGAAAATGGATGGATTATCAAGTCTATGAACAAAGCCTTTTTCTCTAATGTTTGAAAGCTGATGAACCAATGATACTGGTCTGTAGTTAGAGCTGCTTATATTAACACTCTAATACATGGAAGACTTTCACTGTTTGTTATTTATTACAAATAAACCACTTTGGAATGATTTATTGAAGACACACGACTTATTTTACGATATATTCTATATTATCTTGAATTAATAAAAAGTTAATATCAAAACAATAAGTTGACATTTCATGATGTATTTTTTTACAATGTGAACTATTTATTTTTAATCTACAGAATGAAAAAACAATGAAAATAAAGTTTTATTGACTTGACTTTTTTGGAATTCATCTGTGTTTCTTGGCTCAACAATCTCCTTAGTGAGGTCGTATCCAACATTCACCAAATACCTGTTAAATTTAGGATTAATATCTGTTATTCTTTCACTACATCATTACTCTTAATCAAATTATTTGCATAATCTGTTGTTCGTTTTGATGATTACATCAGTCCATGTTTTTTAATGTTACTCTTATTCTGTTTTAAGTTTTCAGGTTAATATATAGAAAGTCTGTATTCGTACGGTTGCTGTACGGACAAATCCAGGTGCTACTGGAACGTTTACCGAACTACTTAGGGTTAGGTTATAACTCTATATCACAACAATTCTTAGGGTTAGGTTTAGTTTTAGTCACGTGACCTAAACTAGCCAATTAGGGGCGCTGCGTACAGATAAAATGTCGGTATATTGATACGTCAACCGTACGGATAGCCACTGCCTAATATATATCATATTATTTTAAACTTTTCATAATGTTTACTCATTGGTTTTTATATCATGTATGCTTATCTTCTGCTTCTTTAGGTTTATAAAGCTTTTATTCAGGACATTTATCTTAATGCATACAGTCTCTAAGGCCTCAGTAATCCAAGGCTTGTTCTAAAGCTTCTGCTTCCTGCTTTGTTTAAAGGACAGTTTTTCTCATGTAGCATCACTAATGTGGACATAAAGACATTATAGACATTGTTTGAATGATCACATTGATAGATCTAAGCCCAGCTCTGGTTTCTAACTGGAAGCTGTTCACTGATATCACTTCTAAATAATCCTCCATCTACTTTCCAATCAGCTGAATGTGTCCAAATGTTAATGATGGATGTGTCAGTGTCTAATGTGACTCTGCTTGGCTTTAGAATGACTAAGAACAGGCCACAGCTGTACATTGGATGTATAACATCACAAGTCTTTATGTGTCTGTTTGGATTCATAATATTAATAATGAAGTCACTCCAAACACTTTGTATTTTATTGAATCATCAAAGTTATGAAACATGTCAGCTAATGTGTTCTTCAGTGTGTCAATGCACCACCCTGGTGTTCTGTATATACAACTTTATATTATATTCATTTACACACTTAGACATGTGATTAACCTGGACACACCTCCACTCTGAGTCCACATACAGGGAGACTCCGCCCCCTTTTAATCAGTGCTGTTCATTGGGAATAATTCATATCCTTCTAGAAGCAAAACATGAACTCTTTCACTGTCTCAGATGTTAATACACTACATTTAAATAAAAAGCCTTATTAATGTAGAAACAATCTCAAACTAAAGAATTCTGCACTTGTTTGACTCATTTTATCAGAATTTGTTAGAAAGACATCATGACTGGATGTGAAAGCAGCGGTTACTCTAAAAGTCTATTTTTAAACTCCTTCAGCTTCACTAAACACTCAGTTTCCAGAGGAACCTTCACTTCCTGTTCTTAGATCCATCCAGTGGATGTTCTTCTCATGGGAACCATGTGTGTTTGATGGAGGATTATGTGCTATCCAATGAAAAGCTCTCCCTCTCTCTGACATGTTTCTCTGTTCAAAGAAATCCAGCACAGACAATAACACGTCTTTATTTAAAGGAACAAAGCTTCACTGGACATTTGATATCATTACATTTACATTGATTCAAACTTTATGTCAGAAGGAAGATTTAAGAAGAACTTTAGGATTTATCATGGTTACATAGAACATTGTAAGTTCTAAAGAAAGGCTGGACAGGCTAAAGAACAGATTAAAGAACATTTCAGAGTTAGAATAAATCTATGAGCTGTAATCACAGAGTTGATAGAAATGTAAATATGGTGATAAAATGGGAGTGTTTGGACACTTTGGGCTCCCCTTCCCCTGATATTCATTCAGCACACTGCATGATCCATTCACAGGCTTTAGGCAGGGTTTCCCTGTCAGGAACCATTTTATCACATTCACTTCAACTGTAGAAAAACATACTTTATATAAAACACATCACATCTAAAATCAAGAAAATACTATTATGTGATGTATTAGATACTCATTTAAAACTCATTACAAATATGAATCCTTTATAAACACTGAGAAAAGAAACAGATTCAAAGGTACATGATGAAGATGGTCTGCATTAACACAGCATGTATATTCATCTACAAGTTAGGATCTGATTATTACATCTATTGGAATGTTACTAGTTTTATAGACTAATGATTATGTACAGTATACAAACACATGATGGACATCATAGACTGTCTTTATATAGAATGTGTGTTAAACTCAAGGGCCGGGGGCCAAATCCAGCCCTTTAGAGCATCTAATTCAGCCTGTAGGAGAAAATAACAATGACAGTTAATAATTTCTACAATTATTCAGTTTTTCTCTAATTCAGTTGTAGATATCTCAGCCTCTCTAAAAACAAATAATGTTAAGGAAACTCGACAATATTAGCAGAGCTCACAGGTTTCCCATGCTGACATCACATGATGGGAGTTACTTTTAAACTTCAATTGTTGCAGGAACTCAAAATTTTCCTAATTCATTCCACAACATTTGAGAAAATTAAAACAAAGTCATTTATAAACTAGGGCTGGTTTTCCTAAAATCTGCAGCCCTTTGGACCCCACACTGGTCCGTATTTGAACCATCAACTAAAATGAGTTTGACAGCCCTGATATAGAATCTGTCATTAGTGTATTATAATAATAATAATGTGAATCATTCTTCATATACATCATGTATGAATACAGAAGCTATAGAATGTATATCCTGTATAGAAAGTGAACAAAGGGAAACTTCTTCCTGCTTCCTTTCCAACTGATCATTGTATTGATCTTTTCTTTCAGACCACACCTTCAAAGATCAACAACTTCCTGAACTGTTGGTGTCCATTTTCCAGC
Organism: Gouania willdenowi; assembly: GCF_900634775.1. Taxonomy (NCBI): domain Eukaryota; kingdom Metazoa; phylum Chordata; class Actinopteri; order Blenniiformes; family Gobiesocidae; genus Gouania; species Gouania willdenowi. Next base: position 14,574 of record NW_021144975.1, on the reverse strand, counting down.
TGACAGCAGGTTTATGTTGGAATTCTGTGCAGCCTGATCTCTGGGTTCTTCAGTCCAACACTGGAACCAGAAGGTGTCGTCACCATCCGTGTGTCGCTGGGATCTGAAGATGATTCCTGCTCCATGTCTCCATCCACACAGAGATGTGAGTGGAGAACAGATGAAGTGATGAAGGTCTTCCCACACTCGTCACATCTGAGAACATTCTTCTCATGAACTCGGTGGTGGAGATTAAGGTCAGATTTCCTCTTGTAAGATTTTCCACATGTGTCACATTTATGACGTCTTTCTGATGAGTGGCTGATTTGGTGACGTTTTAACTGTTGATATGTTGTAAAAACTTTGTCACACTGGTCACAGGGACACACTTCATGTCCAGTGTGAGATCTCAGGTGTTCAGTGAGGGTTTGTTTGTGTTTATATATTTTCCCACAGTGGTCACAGTGATACAACTCTGTTCTGGAGTGAGTCTGCATGTGCTTTGCTAAATGTGATCTTCGTGTGAAAGTCTTTCCACACTGTTCACATCTGTGAGCTTTGGTTCCACGGTGAATGAGGACATGTCGACTGAGGGATCCAAATTGACTAAAAGTCTTTCCACATTCATCACATTCAAACTTTTTAACTCCAGTATGAACGACTTTGTGACTTATTAAAGTAGAACTCTGGTTAAAAGCTTTTCCACACTGGTCACAGGTAAATGGCTTTTCTCCAGAATGGATTCTTTGATGTTTAGTGAGGTTTGATTTACAGCCAAAGTCCTTCCCACACTGGTCACATGTATGTTTAGCTTTAACTCCAGCTTGGCTCTGCTGTTGAACTCTTTGCTCTGAAGTTTTTCTCTTAGATTTGTTTCTTTGTTGTGGCTGAGCTTCATCATCCTGAGAGCGTTGAGGTGTCACTTTGTTCTGGCTTCCAGAGTCCTGTAGAACAGTTAGAGATTTAAACACAGAGAAGGAACCAAACAAACATTTGTGAATCAGTTGTTAAACCTCCAGCCCTAAACCAGCTCAATGTGGAAAAAAGAACATTGGCAAGTTAGCGCCCCCTACAGAGTGAAGATAATTTAATATGAGACAAATATCCTATTGTAACACACTTTTCATAGGGCGTTTCACTGACAGGGTTCAAAGTCGCTGCAGATCATCTAGAGAAGTGGGACACCAAAAGAGATCCATGGATTTTTGTTAACTTTTACAGTGTTTGTAGGGCGGAGCCGTGAATCTTGGCATAATTTTTTTTTTCCTTTTTTTTCTGAATACACATAATGGCTCCAAAAAACATACATTACAGAAAAATACACCAAACAAAATAAAATAGATTTGTGAAAAGAAAAATAAAAAAAAAAAGACACATTTATCATGCACATGTCTCATAAAATTAAACAAGGGAAATTGCACACGCTTTAAATAAATGATCTTTTTATGAATGTAGAAAGTGAGAACCTTCCTTTACTTCTTTTATCAATGAATTAATCTAAATCTAATTTTAAATCATATTTAATTTGCAGAATACCATACCAGATACTTGTTAAGCTTATTTTCTACAATGCTTGTCCAACTTGAAAGAACATGGATGGAGCACAAGTAAGACGTGAGATCACCTCAGCTTTTAAAAGTTTATTCAGTTTTGTTGTAGGTTTTGTAGCAGGTTTAAAACCTTAAAGAAAAGGATGAAAAAGAGAGAAAGGAAGAATGAGTTCTAATCAAATGTTTTTAAAAGAATGAACCACCTGAGCTTTTCCTATTTTAAACATTTTATTTATTAAATAAATTAATTTTCTGCTATTTAATATTTAATGTTTTTAAATCAACCTACAATGTTTAACTATTTCTATTTGTAAAATTAAATCATGTGCTTTGCTGTACAAATTTTATCCATTTTAATTAAAGTCTAACTTTTTAACAATGTATTTTACCCATAAACTTATTTATTAATTTTAGTATTTATGTAAATGTATTTATCTGAAACTCTTAACCAATATTTATTATTCTTAACATATCTGTGATTTTATTCTTCATTGTTTTAACCTAAATTACACTATGAAATCACTATATATATATTATATCAATTGGATTAAACAGTACCTTAATGTATTTTGACTAAGATGTCACGTAGTGGAAGGAGGAGCTTAGACCTAATACTTATGTTGGGGCTCCATCTAGTGTCTAATTGTAGAACTACATCTACACCTGACCTCAGGTGAACGCAACGGAAACTCACAGAATTGGGTTTAAACACCGTCACTGTGAGGGAAAGAACATTTTTTATGCAGAAATGTCCTTCCAACTCTCTTTGTAGTCGTTTCAAACACCACCTAAACACCGTCTAACCTGGTAAAAAACTACACAAATCATCACTGACTCCTACATCAGAGACACCAGTGTCTGTTTAACTTTAACATGTCTGTGAAGCTCTGTCTGTTTCTCATAGCGCTGCTGTGCTCCATGAAAACATGACACAGCTTTAATCAGCTTCACTTGATCAGAGCTACAGAACATCTGGATAAAGTTGTTCTGTTGTAGACCATCAATACCAGAGATTGTAGAGTATGAAACATCACAGATTATTGATAACTTCTGATACTGTAAAATATTCTAGCCTCTAGTGGTGAAAAAACACTTCTTACACGTGATGTTTGCACATTTAGCTTTGTTTAATCATTATGTTCTGGAATGATGTCATCGGGATCATTTAAATGAGGTTAATTTAAATTAAGTTGATCAAAACTTAATCAATAAACCTGATCAGATTCAGTAAACCATTGATCCCTGAGGGTAAATATAGTGACATTAATGCTGTTCTCATACATCTTCATATGACATGAATAATTAAAAAGGAGCAGTCAGAATAATCCATGTCACTACAACTTATATCTACCTTTTAATTGTATTTTACTCATTATTTTAAATTACATTTTTATTTTTGACACATTTTTGTTCAATTATAGTTTCTTTTTTTATTAGTTTTTATTTTGTTTTCTCACAGTACAACTTATATCTTCTTTTTAATTGTATCTACTTTATTTTTCATTCATTCATTCATTCATTTGAGCAGCATATTACAAACTTATTTTACATAACAAAATTAAAATAATTGTGCTCAAAAGGAATTAAGGTTTTTTTTATTTATAGTATTTTGTTTCCTTACAGGAGTTAAAAACTAATGTTTTCTGAAATAATTAATTAATATTTCTAAAAAAACGGAATTTAAAAATATTGATGTGGAAAACAGAATTTGGAAAAAAAAATGCTTTTAAATGTATGAAATCTTTTTAAAAATTGTAAATCAAATCGAAATATCTGTCAGAAAAATCGCAATTAGGTTTTTTGTGAAAATGGTGCAGCCCTAATTAAAACACAAAATGCATTGAAGCTGTGATTACACCGTTTAATTCTATCAGAGTAATGATGTTTATAACGTGGACCAAGTACAGTTGTGATGTATTAAAGGTCTGTGTTAATGGAGGGCTACATGTAACTACAGTGTCTAAGTGACACACACACATAAAACACACTTACTGCTCCATCAACTCTGTAGCGCTCACATGTATTAAATACAGACGCTCCACGAGTCCACAGACAAGTTGGTCTGTTTCTAGACAAGCGTGCACTGACTGCGTCGTTTACTCACGTCTTTATAACATCATGTTTGGTCAGATTTTTGGTGCATCACTAATTAATAATGTAATTATTACCAATAAATTATTCAAAGGTCACTATTAACCTGAGAACCATAAACTACCTTTATCAGGTCTGTCTCTAGTTACATTAAATTCTAGGATAGATCTGCATAATGATAATAATCATCTTACTAGCACAAGCTAAAAATCTTTTCATAAATGATCTTTTTATGAATATAGAAAATGAGATGTTTCCTTTACTTGTTTTATAAATTAATTATTTTAAATCAAATGTTTAATCGTATTTAATTTGCAGAATACCATACGATATACTGGGTTCAAAACATCAACACGATCATTTTTAAATGAAAAAAAGTTATATTTTTAGTTGATTATTATCATATTTTAGTGTTTTTCTATATATATATTTGGTGTAGTAGAGGTGTGTGTCGATGTGACCTAATAAAGACTGTCAGTTATTTTCATGCTACGAGAGTCATTTTTTTTAAAAAAAAGTTCTTGCTGATTAATGACAGTATTTAAGGTTATTTAATCAATAAAAACCATTAGAAAATCAGAGTGTTTTATTATTAATATCTTTGCTGTAGTGGATAGAGAGATATAATACAGACTGTTGGTTGTTTTCAGCCTATTACAGTAACTGTTAAAGAAGTCATTTTTAAGTTATTCTATTTTTTATGATCATTTACAAATAAAAATTATTTAAAAAACCATTAAACAGTATTTTATTACCATCTCATCTGTAGTAGTTAGAGAGGGACTTAATACTGATGATCTGCTGTTTTCATGTAGGAGAATGATATTTGAATAAGTTAATGATAAATAATAATGATTATGTCAACGACAATTCTTCAAAACACAGAAAAATATGTTTTGTTAATATATTTGGTGTAGTAGATGGAGACCTACTACAGACTGTCAGTTGTTTAGAGCAGTAATTCTCAACTGGTGGGTCAGGGTTTCCTCCAGTGCTCTATAGACCTGGGGGCTTTTCTTGCACCCCCCTCCCCTCACTTGTGTATTTATTTTAAATGTGTTTTTTTAATGGTTCAATCATTTTTTTCATACTGTGGATGGAGCTGAACATTGTTTTTTCATGAGGAGTGGTTCATCTACCTTCTATATATCTGTGCTCAGAGCTGTATGCACGTTATGGACGTGATTAGCATAGATATATCATCAAGAACTTTCCCACTGGTAAGAATAGTGTTGTCAAAAAACTAAATAAAGTGTCAATACCAAAAAGTTAGTATCGGATACTATACTTTCTCACAAAGGTATCGATACTAACAGCACCATGTCCATCTCTTAATATATCTATGGTTCATCTCTAGTTTTTTCCCCCTCGCCTGTTTCAATTGACAACTTCATTCGCTGCTGCAGACATAAACAGACACACGTGAAGCCCCTCCCCTCAGCTGCAGCTGAACACCAATAGGGAACTATAAATCACGGAATCGACCAATGAAAACGGTTAAACGTGGAAATGGACAGAATCAACATGAAACGCTGTCACCGTGAGGCAAGGAATGTTTTTTTATGGGGAAATGTTCTGGGGAGCACTGATAATGTGTGTACTAGACCATCAATACCAGGGATTGTAGAGTCTGAAACATCGTAGATTAATGATAACTTGTGATACTGTCAAATATTCTGACCCCTAGTGGTGAAATAACTGATGCATCCTTGCCTCCATTTGTTTTTGTGTAATCATTATGGTCTAGAATGATGTCATCAGGACCATTTAAATTAAGTTTTGATAAACTTAATTTAAATAAACCTAAACAATAAACCAGATCAGATTCAGTAAACCATTGATCCCTGAGGGGAAATATGATGACTGTGACATTAATGTTGTTCTCATACATTTTTATATGACATAAATAATTAAAAATGAGCAGTCAGAATAATCACTGTCACTACTATTTATATATACCTTTTAATTGTATCTTACTTTATTTTTGACATACGTTTTTGTTTAATTTTGTTTTTTTATTCATTACTATTTATTTTGTATTATATATCTTTTTTTTCCGGAAAAAATAAATAAAATACCGGAGCTCGGTTGGGCGGGTGGGACGGCTCGTAGTGGACGCCAGAAAAATTCCCTTATTTTCAAATCCAAAACTTAACAGGTATGAACAGATTCGCTTAATGATGAGGTAATGCCATGTGTGTCATAAATGAACGAGATGAGTTTCTCTGTGTGAACCGAGTTGAGCTGGTGATCACGTCCGTTGTACCGTACCAGAAAAGGGACAGGGAGGGGGGATTCCTGCTGTGAGCTTGGAACAGCCTGAGCTGGCAGTATGAGTACACCCATAATGGTGTCTTTCACTGGTTCTACATTCACTGGTTTTGTTCCACTCATTTCTCACCTTTTCTGAGGAGTCCATGTTTGCTGTCACGGCTGAGTGGTTCCACAATCCTCCATTCACCTGTAACATCAGCATGGAATCAGCTCCACCTGAAGGATGGAAGAGACAGAATGAACATGAAGGATCTAGAAATATTCATCCATCCTTTGCAGTGTCATCACTTTGAAATTGACTAAAACTATCAGTTTGTTCAGAGATCACATGATGTGGAGGAAAATGAAGGTCTTCAGTGGAAACTGTTTAACTTTACCGATTCTGCAACGTTGAGGAAAAAAATAAAAAGAAAAAAACTGACCTATTAATTAGAAAAGCTGGAGCGGAATATGGAATGAACTGATTAGATCAGAGTGTTTATATCACACATTTTAGATGCAGGCCTATATAATGTGATAATAGTTTTTTGCTAATATTGGACTAGTATCAGATATCTATATCAGAATGTAACGTCCCTACTTTAAACTATTGTAGATGAAAGGTCACATGTCATGTAGGTAATGTAGGGCATTAATCTACTGCCACATGACAAGTTAAGATCTAAACCCAACCATATAACACTGATGGAAAAGGTTCATCATTCATTTATTGGTCGCGATGGGGCGGGGCTAACACCGGAGCTACAGTCTATTTCCAACCAGGAAATAGTGGCAGGGACGTATGTTTATTTCAAAATAAAGGTGTATCTTAAAGATGACGATGTTCATCCATGTCTTCATTATGCATCAATGTAAATGGATCGTTAATTAATTAATTAATTGATGTGGATCAATGTATTGTTACACCACTATGTGGAAGCTGTTAAAAAAAGTTTCAGGCCAAACTGACACCGCGTCAGGGAGAAATTCACTCCACACACACACTAGGCATGGGCGGTAACACTGCGCAAAAAGATCAAGAATCGAGAATATCCGGTTTTTGATTCTGTCGAGAATACGGACATTTCCGATTCTTGAATCTTCATGAAGACAATATATATTGTTAGGATACTAACATTATTTCGATTTTGTCATATATGTGTTCCGGAAATGTCCTCAGGGTGAAAACACCCAGAATCCCTAAATATCCGGTTTTTGATTCTGCCGAGAATACGGACTTTTCTGATGCATATCCGGAGTTTTTTTGATATGCCCCATATCTGGTCAAATACGGACCCAATATACTTCATGAAGACAATATATTTTGTTAAAATACTAACATTATTTAGATTTTGTCATATATGTGTTCCGGAAATGTCCTCAGGGTGAAAATGCCAAGAATCCCTAAATATCCGGTTTTTGATTCTGTCGAGAATACGGACTTTTCCGATGCATATCCAGAGTTTTTTTGATATGCCCCATATCTGGTCAAATACCGACCCAATATTCTTCATGAAGACAGTATATTGTATTAGGATACTAACAGTATTTAGATTTTGTCATATATGTGTTCCGGAAATGTCCTCAGGGTGAAAATACCCAGAATCCCTAAATATCCGGTTTTTGATTCTGCCGAGAATACGGACTTTTCTGATGCATATCCGAAGTTTTTTTTATATGCCCCATATCTGGTCAAATACGGACCCAATATACTTCATGAAGACAATATATTTTGTTAAAATACTAACATTATTTAGATTTTGTCATATATGTGTTCCGGAAATGTCCTCAGGGTGAAAATGCCAAGAATCCCTAAATATCCGGTTTTTGATTCTGTCGAGAATACGGACTTTTCTGATGCATATCCGGAGTTTTTTGATATGCCCCATATCTGGTCAAATACGGACCCAATATTCTTCATGAAGACAGTATATTGTATTAAGATACTAACAATATTTAGATTTTGTCATGTTTGTGTTCTGTTATTAATAATAATAATAATAATAATAATAATAACATAGGATTTTATATAGCACTTTATCATAGACAGTCAAAGCACTTAACAGAATTAAGGCATTAGTATTTCATTCCACACTTAGTGGTGGTAAGCTACAATTGTAGCCACAGCTACCATGGAGCAGACTGACGGAAATGAGGCAGCCATAGTGCGCCATCGGCCCCTCCCACCACCACCAACACTCACTCACACACTACATTCATACTAGGCAATGTAGGTGAAGTGCCTTGCCAAAGAACACAATGACAGATAAGCAACTGTCCCCCATTGTGGCCCCTGGAATTTTCAGTGGTCTCCATCCTACTACTAACCAGGCCCAAATGTATTGATTCAGCAAAGCAAAACCCCTGACTATGTCTTTGTATGCAATCTCAGGTACTGAACACAAGAGTATCTTAAAACTCTAACAGTCTTCATAACATAGCTCATAACAGCCAATCCTGATTAACATGATCAACAAAACAGCCTTTTACAAGGTACAACAGACAATGATTCATGCTGAACAACTGTAATAATTACTATCTGTATGGGTGTATCGTCCTGAGTACCTTAAGTCTCTGGATGTTGTAGGACTGTCTTGGTTGACACCTCTCTGCAACATCGCGTGGCAGTTGGGGACAGTGCCTCTGGATTGGCAGACTGGGGTGGTGGTCCCTCTCGTTAAAAAGGGGGATCGGAGGGTGTGCTCCAACTACAGAGGGATCACACTCCTCAGCCTCCCCGGCAGGGTCTACTCCAGGGTGCTGGAGAGGAGGATCCGGCCGATAGTCGAACCTCGGATTCAGGAGGAACAATGCGGTTTTCGTCCCGGTCGCGGCACACTGGACCAGCTACCTTCATTAGGTGCTCGAGGGTTCGTGGGAGTTTGCCCAACCAGTCCACATGTGCTTTGTGGATCTGGAGAAGTACGGGAGTACGGGGTCCGGGGCCCTTTGCTAAGGACTGTCCGTTCCCTGTATGACCGCAGCAGCAGCATTGCCAGCAGTAAGTCAGACCTGTTCCCAGTGCATGATGGTCTCCGCCAGGGCTGCCTTTTGTCACCGGTTCTGTTCATTACTTTTATGGACAGAATTTCTAGACGCAGCCAGGGACCGGAGGGGGTCCGATTTGGGAACCTCAGGATTTCATCTCTGCTGTTTGCAAATGATGTTGTTCTGTTGGCTTCCTCAGATCAAGACCTTCAGCGTGCACTGGGGCGGTTTGCAGCCGAGTGTGAAGCGGCCGAGATGAGGATCAGCACCTCCAAATCTGAGGCCATGGTTCTCCACCGGAAAAAGGTGGCTTCCTCTCTCTGGGTCGGTGGAGAGTCCTTACCTCAAGTGGAGGAGTTCAAGTATCTCGGCATCTTGTTCACGAGTGAGGGTAGGATGGAGCCTGAGATCGATAGACGGATCGGTGCGGCATGATGAGGTCGGTGTATCAGACTATTGTGGTGAAGAGGGAGCTGAGTCGGGGGACAAAGCTCTCATTTTACCAATCGATCTACGTTCCTACCCTCACCTATGGTCATGAGATTTGGGTAATGACCAAAAGGACAAGATCGCAGATACAGGCGGCCAAAATGAGTTTCCTTCGCAGGGTGGCTGAACGCACCCTTCGAGATAGGGTGAGAAGCTCAGCCACCCAGGAGGAGCTCGGAGTAGAGTCGATGCTCCTTCACGTCTAAAGGAGCCAGCTAAGGTGGCTCGGGCATCTGTTTCGGATGCCTCCTGGTCGCCTCCCTCGGGAGGTGTTTCAGGCATGTCCTATTGGGAAGAGGCCTCGTGGAATGCCCAGGACACGCTGGAGGGACTATGTCTCTGATCTGGCCTGGTGTCGCCTCGGGGTCCCCCCAGAAAGAGCTGGAGGAGGTGTGCATGGATCGGGAGGTCTGGGCATCTCTGCTGTGACTGCTGCCTCCGCGGCGCTTCGGATAAAAGCGGAAGAAGATGGATGGATTGATGGATGTATGGGTGTGAAGATTCACAAGGTATTATGCATGATGGCATCCGAGGAATGCACACTTATAGAATCCAACAACCAACCCTGATTAACATGTTGGGATTAACCCACCTTTAGGAGGTAGAGCAGACAGGGATACCATGTTACCAATGGCAGCGCAGACCGGGCCAGGTCATGCATGTGTGAAACCATTGGGAGCCCATTGTGTGCTATGTTTAAGTATTGTTAACTGCTTTGGGGGTTGGAGACAGCCTTCTTGGCTTCCTTTGTATTGTTTTTATTTATTTCCAGCAATTCCTTATAGTAGTCTTTCCTAGCCATTCTTAGAATGTTGGTCAATTTATTTGTATACATTTTATATTTCTTTCTGCTTATTCTGTTATTTTCCCTATGAACTCTATATATAATTTATTATTCTTTTTACAGGAATTGGCCAGTCCACAATGTTATCCAAGGACACACTTTTGCTTTTCTATTGCTCTTACATGGGATTAGTGGCCAAAACTAATCATACAGTAACAAAAACATTTTTAAAAACTCATTGTATGCAGTGTTTGTATGTGATTTACAATATAGATCTGCAAAGTTTTGATTGAGTAGGGCATTTTGAAACGCATTCAGCGCTTCTTCTGCTTTAATTTTCCTATGTGTAATTTGTTTAACTAAAGCTATATTTTTATAATTCTTGTGAAAAACTGTAAAAAATAGTAAGTGATCTGAAACATCAGTAACCAGTATTCCACTTTGATTGTGGTTATTAATACCATTAGTAAAATTGTTATTGATCAGAGTAGCACTGTGTGATGTAATTCTACGTCACACAGGTCTGGCATGGTGATTTGAGGAAATAAACCTATGCTATACTTTGTATTTATGAAGTCTTCAGTAGATTTAGATTGAATTTAGCAGATCTATATTACCACATATGAACATATTTTTGTCTCTTTTGAGAGGTTTCCTCCATCCAGTTTGTACATTTTTCAAGATTAGACCCTGGTGTTCTATATAAACTACTAACTATTACATGTTTATGTTTTTCTTTAATAATCTCAATTGTTATACACTTCAGTACATCCTCAATAACCGCTGTCATGTTATCCATAATTTTGAATTTCAGTGAGTTGTCCACAAATAGTGCTACTCCTCCTCCCCCCTTATTCTGTCTATTTACACACATAAATTCATAGCCTTCTACTCAAAGTTCAACATTTTATCTTTATTAATCCATGTTTCTGTTAAAGCAACAATGTTAAATGGTTGCTGTAAATAATCCTTAATGTTATTGAAGTCTGCATTTCAACTTCTACAGTTGAAGTACACAATAGATAAGGCTTCATTACAATTGAAAGTCTGCATAAATTGCTCATCTGAGAAATATTCACATTAATTATTAATAGATGAAAATAAATTATTGTCCGGGTCATTTTGTTCATAGTCCACTTCATGCATATTGTGCTCAGTATATTCAAAATTGACCAGTTTTTCCTGTTGATCCTGTACACACGTTCCCAATGCATTAGTCTCCCCTAGTTTTGCATGTCTTCAGTCAATGACACGTTTTCTGATCGGCTATATTACTACCCTTAACTTGCATTAGTGTGCCTTAAAATGTTATGGAGTTCTGAGTTATGAATGTTTTACTGCCTCATGTCTGGCCTATAGAGGTTTTTGATGTTTTACCCTTATCTCTGTCAGTTTGGGGCATTGCAAAAATTGTGAAACATTGGCAAAAATGCTTGAGAAAATTTTTTTTGATACTCTGTAATACACAAGTACATACAGTAAATGAGCAACAAGTTATATAATGAGACATATTGCTTGCGTCTGGGATTGGATCGGACATAGTTTTTTTAAAACTCACTGATCGTGATCGGCCCAAAAATCCTGATTGTGTAAAGCCTTTATGTTATCGTTTTAGATTAAGTTGAAATCAGATGTTCTGAAACAGTTTGTTCCAAAAAATAGGCTTTGAGAAAGTTGACCTGAATATATTTTATTATGGTTAAATAAGAGCTATTGGACATTTGATTATAGTATGTTAAAAAATAAACTATGAATAATAATCCATATTTACACTTTCTATGCATCACTTTATGCAACTTATTTTTGGACTCTTCTTAAGCACAACAAAAAAACGAGCCTTTTCACCCGTAATGTTGGGCTAATACAGTTGTGAATGACTGGCTGTCAGATAGTAAAAAGGGAGTCTTTCATTTTGTTTCAATTTGTATTTGAACGTTTAAAACACAGTACATTTAAGATGCATTACAGAAACAACAAAAAAATAACAGACACAAAAGCAATATATATATATATATATATATATATATATATATATATATATATATATATATATATATATATATATATATATATGTACAGTATGTAAAGGTCGTTGGGGTCCCTTCTGCTGAACAACAATGACATGTCGGTTAAATACATCTTGCTAAAGGCAGTGTTACCAACACATTAACAGTTTCTTGCCTTGCAGTAGAAAAGGCGACTTTGAAAGTACAGCATGCACACTGGCTGGCAATTCTTTTCAGTGGAAGGAAAGATGCTTGTGACCATGGTACTTCATTAGTTTCCCAGACTGTGCAGTTGCTTTTTTGCCCAAAATGCCACACATCCCCATGCTCTTTGAACCATTTCACTTTTGCTACTGCATGTTCAACCTTTGTCAAACATTCATCCATCCACAAAAACACAAACACTTTCCATATATTTGATATCTCCCCCGGGCGCAATGGTGCATTAGGGTCGATCATGGGATCTCCTGTGACTCTATCAACACTCAACCATTTTGCAGTCACAAATGATGATGATCCTGACCTATAGCGACATGTTGAAAATACATCACCAGCTAAACTATATCTGTTGCTGTACATGTAGTTTAGAGACACTCTCTCAATTCTCTCAGTCTGATACATCACCTTAAACATTGAAAGCAGATCCAAATTGTCTGAAATTGACATTGTGCTTTGTTTAACAGGTGGAAGAAAAGTTTCTAGAGTATCATCAAGCTCAAAGTTTCTGTGGAAAATATGATCATGAGAGAGATCATGTAGGACATGTAACTTCTCTGCCTGGATAGCTGTGGCAGTGGGGGTCTTACGGAATAATGTTTCGACTTCTGTATCAAATATATCCAAAATACCTGGGCACATTAACTGTTTGCCTGCCACCTGCCATTCAGCTAACCATTTTCGCATCATAATCACTTCAGTGTCTTGATTATTAGTGTGGTAATCTCCCAATGTACCATTGGCACGTTCAAATGAGAAGCACCAGAAGCCATGAACAGGTCCAAAGTCTTTAACACAGGACTTCAAATGTAGATGTAAATGCATATTCATCGTGCACCACTGTTTACCATATCGGTTTTCAAAGGATCTACAAAACATTTGGAGACATCTATGGGCATCCTCAATCTGCACATCATTAATAACTCTGGAGCATAGTAATTGTGTTGCTGCAACAAAAACTCTCCACAAAGAGTAGTCCTCTTCTCCTATGACTCCTTTAAGGGCAAAGGTGGAATAGACACAAACCCAGAGTTTCCACTGTGCTGCAGTGAAACCATCAAAAGCTGCCTCAATCTTTGACGGTATACCAGAGTCAATGTTACTTGGAAGTTTCAACAAGTTTACTCTTTCCTGTATTGTGGCAAATCCTTCCTTGGAGATTGAACCTCTTTCTTTCCAAACTTGCATCACTCTTTTAGCTGTGCCCTCCAGCAAGTTATGCATTGGATCAATAACATGCATTCGAACAACATCAAAATATGGTAATTCTTGTAAACAGCTGTATCTGGCTCCATATTTACCCTCAATCTTGCTTTTGCTAGCTTTGTTTTTTGCCCTCTTAGCATCTCTGGCATATCTACAGTGGTCCGTGTTACTTCTAACAGGCCATGTATCATCAAACCCAGAGTAATCAACCTTATTGTCTTCAGTCCTTGGAAAGTTTTTTAGGCACTTACTGCAACCCATATTTGCCATATGGCCGAGAAAACCTCCAGTTTTCCTTGCAGCTGGAATGTCACTCGCTAAGGACAACAACGCTCCACGGACAAATTGCCCATCAATATCTAACCCCGCCCAAAGATGTTTTAAATCACTGACCAAAGGTTCCAAAAACCCATTGATGTGCTCCTTTGGCTCATGGGGACCAGGTATAACACCAACAACTATAATATTGTCCTTCTTAAACCTTTCTTCCCTTGGAAGGTTCATCAATGCTAAGTACATTACACCAACAGAGTCGTTGACATATTTATAAGGCTGGAACCAGTCAACGTTGAGCATAAAACCAAGATTCCCAACCTCTTGTAAAAATGGCTTGCCTTCATAAACCTGAAAATTCTTCCAGACCTGCCCATCAAAAATGTAAGCATATATTCCCTCCTTAACATTACGCTGCCTCCACTTTTCACAGGACTCTTTAAAGCCAGGCCTCTTTAACATATCACTAATAGATTTGATCAAACTACGATAACAGAATTTTCTTTTGGGGTAAAGAAACTCTTTTTCATCTTTCCCGATAACAGATTTCATTAGCACAGTGTTACATTTCTTACGAAATCTTTTTTGTGGATGTCTGGGAAATGATATATGGCAACATTTTGTTGACTTTTTCTGGATGACCTTCCCACTTGCATCATGTTTTAACATTACAGCTTCATCTAAGGTATATACAGAATGGCACTTTGGACATACAACGAATGTTGTAAAATCATTTCCA
>NW_021144974.1:0-28826 GCF_900634775.1 Gouania willdenowi | reverse complement strand
AACCGCCACTGCAAAACCCACGAGCCGCCCCCGCGCCCGAAGAAGCAGTCAGGCCAGCAGCAAGAGCGGGCAATCTAGGGGCCCCCGGCTACCACCCCACGGCCAAGCAGCCCCCCGAACGCCCCCAAGATCCCAAGCCGAGAGGTAGCCATCGCCCACCCATACACACCCGAGAAAGCCCCAAGGAGCCAAGGACCCAGTGCACCACGCCACCGATCCAACCCCCAACCCCCAGCGGAACAGCAGCCCCCAGCCAAAGATGCCCCGGACCCACCCACCAGTCCGCAGATGGCAGGACAGACCCACCAGGCGGCCGACAGCAACCTCCACCACCGGAACAGCTAGCGCCGCCCCCCAGTAAACAGCATCATTCCGAGGCGCCAAGCAACCCCGCCCCAACCCCGGCGAGGACACCAGCACACCCCCAGCACACCCACCCCCCAAACCGGTGAGGCAGGCCGCCCCGGGTCCGCACACCGTGGGGCCCGCCCCCAAGGCCACCAGGAGACGGAACAAGCACCAAGCCACACCCAAGGGGAGGAAGCACCCCCGCGCCCCACCAGGCCGACACCGCCCGGAAAGACCCCGCAAGGAGAGACCCAGCAAAGCCCCCCCGAGACCCACCGCCACGCCCGACCGCACCATCCTGATGTAATTTTTACTCTATGCAGTGGCCCAGCCACCAACAGAGGGGCCAGGCTCCCACCGGAGAGGCCCAAATATGTGAACCAACCCACCACCCTGTTATGGTGCCTCTCCATTCCCCAATGGAGAGGCACTTCCCTATCCCCTGTGTAAGTGTGTGTGTTTAGTGAATGTATGGGGTGTAATTAAAAGAAGGGGGATGGAGGGGAGCGGTGCTCCCCATCCTGCCTCTGTGGATATATGTGTATGTGGTGTAATAGGCCGGAGGGTGTAGGTGAAGATACACCCTCCGGGGGGTGGCATGTTGAGGTGTGATTAAAATTGGAGGGATTAGTAGGGTAACTAGAGGTGGGAGTGCCGCCACTACATAGTGACACAGGTGGCGGCCCCCTCCACCCCCAGTCCCACCATCCAGCCCCCCAAGGGTTGGGTATGGGTGTGTGGTGCATTTTGTGAATGGGCCAGACCAGCTGGGAGTGAGGTGAAGTGTACATGTAGGAGGCCTGTCCGGTGTGAGCCGGGCCCGTCCGCATGGCGGGCCACGCGAGATGGTAGATGGTGCAGACGGGCAATTGCTACCCTCCTGTCTGTGCTACAGACAGAGGTTTTGTTAGATGCCATCCATGAGAAGGACATGACTACTTCCTCCAAAAAATCTATGGCTGAATGGAGAAAGTTACATGATTAAGACAGTTTAAACATCAGTTTTAGTTTAAGTAGTTCAGCAGCATTAAGTCCCTCCTTTTAAAATGTGGCTCCTGTTCAATGATGTTAAACTACAGTCGTGTGGGGCTATTGGTTATTGCTCTGGTTTGTGGTCTTGACATTGTGATTTTTGCACAATAAAAGCGTAGAAAGATATGTCTCAAATGTTTGTTTTGTTTTTTAATTCTTATTTTAAGGTAAATTGTCTTTCATTAAATTCTGATTTTAAGCAATATTTTCTTGTAAACATTATCATATTTAAGTGAAATGTGCTTGTTTTTGGAATAGCTGTTCCTATTTCAAGTTTTATTTACTAAGCTAATTTTTCTTATTTACAATAATCAGGTCTAAATAGGCCAAAAATAAGTGAATATTTCTGATTTTAAGAAAATTGTTCTAAACATTACAGCTTGAAAAAAAGACAATATTGCTTGTTTTTAGTCTAAAACTACTAATTTCAAGATTGCTTCATGGTTCTTTTTTAACATACGATAATTAAATGTTGTTTTCAGAACATCTATCCATCCATCCATCCATCCATCCATCCATCTTCTCCCGCTTAGCCGTTTCCGGGTCGCGGGGGCAGCATCCTCAGTAGGGAGGCCCAGACTTCCCTCTCCCCGGCCACTTCCTCCAGCTCTTCCGGGGGGACCCCGAGACGTTCCCAGGCCAGCCGAGAGACATAGTCTCTCCAGCGTGTCCTGGGTCTTCCCCGGGGCCTCCTTCCGGAGGGACGTGCCCTGAACGCCTCACTAGGGAGAGCCCAGCCACCCCTACGGAGGAAACTCATTTTGGCCGCTTGTACCCGTGATCTTGTTCTTTCGGTCATGACCCAAAGTTCATGACCATAGGTGAGGGTTGGAACGTAGACCGACCTGTAAATCGAGAGCTTTGCTTTTTGGCTCAGCTCCCTTTTCACAATGACGGACTGGTGCAGACTCTGCATCACTGCAGACGCCGCACCAATCCGCCTGTCGATCTCTCGCTCCATCCTTCCCTCACTCGTGAACAAGACCCCGAGGTACATGAACTCCTCCACCTGGGGCAGAACCTCATCTCCAACCCGGGGAAGGCACTCCACCTTTTTTGATTCTCATTCCGGCCGCTTCACACTCTGCGAACCGATCCAGTGAGAGTTGAAGGTCACGGTATGTTGGAGCCAACAGGACCACATCATCTGCAAAAAGCAGTGATGCAATACTGAGGTCCCCGAACCGGACCCCCTCAACGCCCTGACTGCGCCTAGAAATTCTGTCCATAAAAGTTATGAACAGAATCGGTGACAAAGGGCAGCCCTGGCGGAGTCCAACCCTCGCCGGCAATGCGGACCAGACTCTGACTCCGGTCATACAGGGAACGAACTGCTCCTATCAGGAGGTTCGATACCCCATACTCCCAGAACATCTAATTTCATCTTAATCTAAATCGAACAACAAAACCATGTATGTAAGCAGAGACAAAACTGATATAATCCAGACAGTAAATTAACACTAAAAAGACAGTTTCAGCAAAATACACAAAATCTAAATTGTTAACAAATAAAAATAATTGTATTTTGAATATTAAACTTAATACACATTAAACAATTCATATGTACCTTATAAATCAAATAAAGCAGACACAATAGAGCCCTAAATAATATATAATTTGATAATAACAATAACATGTCTACCTAAATAAATGCAGTTTGCTATTCTGTACATTACGTGTTGTTAAAGTTAATAGTATTCATAGATCTGCTTGACAATGTCATATATTCTCCTTTTTCTATGAAAGTGTAATGTTGCTAGGCGACCAGCCTGCTAATTAAACGTTAGCTAAATACTCTCTGGGTTCTAGACTCAAACATGCTGTAATTCAGTCTTTAGATCAATGTGTCCAACTTGTGATACAGTAAAATCAACACCACTGTGAACATTTGAACACACTGTCAGACTCAGATCCACCTTTTTCACTCAATGATGTTCTGATGAACTTACTGCAGCACTGCCCACAGTAGTTGTTGATGTAACTCACTTTCCTTTACACAGGAGATCTGATCTTTAGATATTGGTGTATTTTTTTATTCACCCTCTGTTGATCATCATAACTTCATAACATTTATTCAGACATTCTCAACACAGACACATGGTGATACAGGACTGTGGACCAGAACATGTTATCAGGAGATACAAATGATTTCAGCCTGTCTCACTGTGCCTGATAGAAAATGTATCCCCTCTATAATCCTCAGGTGATGGACTAACATCATCTGCTTTATTCTGTACACATTTATCATCATTCATAATAAAACATGTGAATTAGGAACAGTTTCACTTTTGTGGAGAAGAAGAACATGAGACAGATGTGACGTCATGGTTTGTGTTCTCAGAGGGTTCCACTTTTAGTAGCGTCTGACGCTAACAGCTGAAGAAGATATGTCATGTTGACTTCAAAATAGTGTTGGATGAATCTTATAAGATGGAAACAGGTCCTGATAGAAAAAACAGGCTGTGATCAGTGGGAGGGGCCTATAATGTCACTGTAAAATCCTTTGCCGTCACATTCTAAATACTGTATCTTTGCTATTTTTCAATGGATTCACATCAAATTTACATGTATTATTGACCCCAAGATGAGCAAAAAGATACATTATAACCCCGCCCAAAACCAAACAGGAAGTCAGTTATCTTGTCTGTCTGTCTCACAGAGGACTCAGAGACACTTCTGTCTATCTCTCTGTCTGTGTGGCTGTCTGTTTTGTGTCTGTCTGTCTGTGTGGCTGTCTGTTTTGTGTCTGTCTGTGTGGCTGTCTTTCTGTCTGTCTGTCTGTCTGTCTGTCTGTCTGTCTGTCTGTGTAGCTGTGTCTGTCTGTCTGTGTGTGTCTGTCTGTAAGTGTGTCTGTTTGTCTGTGTGTGTATCTGTCTGTTGGTGTGTCTGTCTGTCTGTGTAGCTGTGTGTGTCTGTCTGTCTGTCTGTGTGTGTGTCTGTCGGTGTGTCTGTCTGTCTGTCTGTCTGTCTGTGTTGCTGTGTCTGTTTGTCTGTCTATGTTTCTGCCTGCCTGTCTCTGTGTGTGTCTGTGTGTCTGTCTTTCTGTGTGTGTGTCTGTCTGTCTGTTTGTCTAAGAGTCTGTCTGTCTGTCTGTCTGTCTGTTTGTGTAGCTGTGTGTGTCTGTCTGTAGGTATGTCTGTCTGTCTGTCTGTAGGTGTGTGTGTATGTCTGTCTGTCTGTCTGTCTGTGTTTCTGAATGTCTGTAAGTGTGTGTGTATGTGTGTGTGTGTTTGTCTGCGTGTCTGCCTACCTGTGTGTCTGTGTGTCTGTTTGTCTAAGAGTCTGTCTGTCTGTCTGTGTGCCTGCCTGTGTGTCTGTCTGTCTGTGTGTCTGACTGTCTGTAGGTGTGTGTGTGTTTGTCTGCACGTCTGTCTGTGTAGCTGTGTCTGTCTGTCTGTCAGTGTGTCTGTGTAGCTCTGTCTGTCTGTGTCGCTGTGTCTGTTTGTGTCGCTGTGTCTGTCTATGTGTGTGTTAGTGTGTGTTTGTCTGTCTGTCTGCGTGTCTGTCTGTCTGTCAGTCTATGTGTCTGTCTGTCTATGTTTTTGCCTGCCTGCCTGTGCGTGTGTGTCTATCTGCCTGTCTGCGTGTCTCTTTGTCTGTCGGTGTGTCTGTCTGTCTGTGTAGCTGTGTCTGTCTGTCAGTTTATGTGTCTGTCTGTCTGTCAGTCTATGTGTCTGCCTTTCTGCGTGTCTGTCTGTCGGTGTGTCTGTCTGTCTGTGTAGCTGTGTCTGTCTGTCTGTCTGTCTATGTGTGTGTGTGTGTTTGTCTGCCTGTCTGTCTGTCTGTCTGTAAGTCTATGTGTGTCTGTCTGTCTGTGTAGATGTGTGTCTGTCTGTCTGTGTAGATGTGTGTCTGTGTGTCTGTCTGTCTGTCTGTCTGTCTGTGTGTCTGTCTCTCTGTGTGTCTGTCTAAGTGTCTGTCTGTGTGTCTGTTTGTCTGTCAGTGTGTCTTTCTGTGTGTGTGTGTTTGTCTGCCTGTCTGTCTGTCTGTCTGTGTAGCTGTGTGTGTCTGTTTGTCAGTGTGTCCGTCTGTCTGTCTGTTTGTCTGTCAGTGTGTCTGTCTCTTTGTCTTAGTGTCTGTCTGTCTGTGTAGCTGTCTGTCTGTCTGTCTGTCTGTCTGTCTGTCTGTGTCTGTCTGTCTGTCTGTCTCACAGAGGACTCAGAGACACTGAGGAACCATAGAACCAAAACCCAAACCCAGGATACAGAGTGTCAGTGAAGGAGGTACAGACGGTGTGGATGAGTGTCATAGAGTCAGAGGAGACTTCATAGAAGGACAGACGTCCATCAGGACAGTCCACATACACTCCTACTCTACCAGAGGAACCACAGGAACAGGAGGTAGGTGTGATTATGTTATTGTGTCTGAAGTAGTAAAAACCACTGGAACAGCTCAGACTCCAGGACTGATTATTAAATCCAAACACACAATCATTACTCTTTCCTTTTCTTCTGATTCCTCTGTAACTCACTGCTTTAGAAACATGTCCATTCCACTCCACCTCCCAGTAACAGCGACCAGTCAGACCAGTGCTACACAGAACCTGACTGTAATCAAATCTGTCCTGATGATCAGGATAAAGCTCCTCCTCCTTCACACATGTCACCATCCTGTTGTTGTCAGACAGTCTGAGGTATCTGTTGATGGAGTTTGTGTCGAGGTGAATGTGACAGAAATCTGATGAGACACAAAGAAACAACAGTTGATCATGTGATGCTTCATTCTCTCTGTATCACTGACATGTTCATTCACTCAGAGCTTCATGAGGACACTTTGAATGAACACACACACACACTTACACTTCCTCACACCAGCTTTGATCCTCTGCTCTCCTCCATGGTCCGCCCTGCAGGAGCAAACACAGGCAGTGATTTACACACCTAAAGAGTCCAAAGTGCTGCTCAGAAACCTGATGCCATCTCCATCAAGCTCTCCATGTTTCTACTGGTTTGTCTTCAACAGCTTCACCTTCTTCATCTCCTTCAAAGTGTTCCTCTCTTCATCCTCACTGATTGGTTCCACCTCCTCTGATCTTAACTATACACTATTATATATATGTATATTTACACTATTTGGTCCTTTGCAGTTTAAATAAGTTTGGTAGTCGTACATATTTTTATTCTTTTTAGTTTTTGAATGTGGATAATATCACACACTAAATCATAATTCTCCCTTTAGAAATACATTTGTCTTATGAATTCTAATACATTACAATGATAAATAAATGAATAAACAAACCTATTGATTGACTGTATATAGTGATTATTTCAAAAACATAATAAAAAGGAAAATTAAACATAAGACATCAATACATATTCACAGGAGTATAATTTACTAACCTCTTAACACTTCTCTTTAATAAATAATAACAATAATCTTGATAAAATATATTTATGACTTTGTATCTAAAACTTCAACATTCACAACATTCACATAAATGTACATATATATATATACACTAACACATATAATTACACACTCATATATAAATGATAAATATAGATTGATAAAATACATATACATCCATACATATATATCTACACATAAACACAAACATGAAAAAAAATAAAATAAAAAGAAACATAGATTTGAACATTAGCTGAACAACTTTACACAAATAATTAACACTAGAAATAATAATTATAAAATACTTTATTTTAAATATATTTTACTACTTTAACTTTTACAACTAGAATAGGCTAAAAATGAATTAAATGAATAAATGAAAACTGAGATACAAATAAATATAAAAATGAATGAATTAAATAAAGAAAAAAGTAAACAAATACTTAAATAAGTCAATAAATAAATAAATAAGTTGATCTCCAAAGGCACCAAATATGACAACACAAAATACTTTTGTTATAATGATAATTTACCAAAAACCTCTTGGGTAATAATAAAATAAAATAAAAAATCAGGACAACTTTGTTTTTTGAAAATAGCCAAACACACATTATAAAAACTTATAGACTCAAAATGGCTCTATCTAGATAGTTTTGATTATGTTAAACTCAGAAGAAAGAACAAACTGTTTCTTACAAAAACATGACATAATAATAATAATAATAATAATAATAATAATAATAATAATAATAATAATAATAATAATAATAATAATAATAATAATAAAATGAAATAAGAATAATGATAAATAATCTGATCTGACTGATCTGGACATATCATCTACCAGTGGCTGTTAGTGATTGGTAGATGACCGTTGCTATGGATACTATGGACAAATACAGAATGAACTCTCCCTCAAAAGGAAACACTCTGAAAAAACTCTGCTGCTGGGAAAAGACTAAACTAAAGTGTTCTAATCATTCCCTCCTGATAAAACAAGTAAAGACTGAAGGACACGTCACTGAAAACAATAATGCTGATGCTGCTAAAATATGTTGGTGTATGTTAACATGAAACACATCAGTTTAGAAATCATTAAATCAAAACTATATGTTCAATCCCATAAGGTTTTATAGATAACGCTAATAATTCTGTAATTTGTCTCATGTTTCATTAAAAAACAAAAACATTAATGAAATAAGATAAAATACTAATTATTGAACAAACAAAAAAACTTAAATTGTAATATCAAATTAGGAAAATAAACTAAAATACATTTTGGTTGAGAAACTTTTTAATAAAAGTTCAGCCTTTGTTTCAAAGTTAGATTTGAAATGTTTCACATCAAAACATCTCCTCCATAGACCAGTAATTATTTTATTTTTAAACCTAAAATATATAAAGACTAAGAAAAAAATAGTACTTTCACATTATTACATTACTTAATAATAATAAACATAGAAACAAAACACACATCAAACAAATGTTTTTCTGATCTTAAATCAGAAATGTCCAAATCAACATATATTAAATTAAAACAGCTTTAATAGATAAACCAGAAATGAATTTCTCCTCTTTTTGACATGAATGAAATGAATGATTATGAAACTATATCTTGTGTGAACTGCAGTGAACTGGTAGAAAGAACATTAGATAACACACAACACAACTTGTTCACAACTGATACAGAAAAAATATAAAAATAACATTGTTTGACCTAGAAAATAAACACTTACACAACAGAATAATTACAACACATAAACATTGATTAAATAAGATATTATGGATATAACACACACACACACACACACACACACACACACACACACACACACACACACACACACACACACACACACACACACACACACACACACACACACACACACACACACACACACACACACACACACACACACACACACACACACACACACACACACACACACACACACACACAGAGATATATATGTATGTGTGGGTGAATGAATAAGGATGATGTCATGCTGTATGTATGGGAGAAACGTGTTGTGAGTGTGAGTGTGCTAGTGGGCGTGTCATAGAGTGATTGATTGATGGATGATGACACTTTATGTATAACTGAGAGAAACGTGTTGTGAGTGAAAAATGTACCAGGGCGTGTCTTTGAGTGAGTGATCATGTGATAGAAGGATAGCTGTTTGTACACATATATACATACACACATACAGTACATACACAATGTAACACTCCCCAACACTTTACAGTTGTAGCTTGAATAAAAGTCATATTTTTAGTTAAAAGGTAAATGAACTAATGATCTTAATAACAGACATGGATAACATTATTTCATATATTGAGGAATCATATATACTGTATAGACCCTGGCCCAGAATGCAGAACAGTGGCTGATCACCTGAGGTTATAAAAACAACCTCACCACCTAAAACATCTAATCAAAGATGGGGGGGCTGAACTGTACATGGTACGTGGTCTATAGATTTAACTAGGACTCTTTAGAGAGATAATAAAGACATAAATACAATCACAAATCTGTTCCCTTGTAATCTATGTAAATATTAGTAGAGGCATAAATTAACATAACACCTGGTTACATTTCTGTTTTGTTCTAATTACTGTTTTATTCTAATGATTTGATTTACTTTACAGTTCTTTGGGTTAATTTCTTACTTTTTTATTCACTTCTTTAATAATCTCTGTCAGTTTGAATATTATGTTACACCTGTGTAAAATATTGTCATTTTCCTCTCTTTATGTTCTAAAAATCTCACAACTAAAACCCTTATGTGTATTTATACCCTCAGATAGATAAATACATATGTAGACATGGATAGAATTAGATACAAATTATAACTTGAAATATTTAAAAAAATCATAATCATTTTTTTGTCATTTGTGCTTCCAAAGCTTCCATATAAATTTGATAAAGATTGATAATAATTTCTGAAAGTCATTTCCTGATTGGTCGCTGTGGGCAGGCAGGACCGTGAATGTATTTTTCCTCACTAAGAAATAAGAATCAATCAATCAATCAGTTAAGGTTCCTGCTGTGGGTTTTCACATTCACATGGAAAGAGAAGTGATATTAAAATAAAATACACACACACTACATAGCAATCATAGACTCACCACACTATGTGGTTGTATGTAATAAAGAAATTATAAAATCTGTGTTGAATAAGTCTTACAACACCTTTTGTAGTCATGTGATGTTTTATAAGATTGATTTTGATGAGCATGTATTCAGTTATTGTTTGTACAGATAAATATAAGTGGCTAATTTCAAGTTTACTGTGTATATTCAATTTAAACACAAATCATGTTTGTATTTTGTTCTGTTCTACTTATAACTTTTTTTTTATATTAAAACATAGTCTAACAGTAAATCCAAATAAATGTAATAAAGTTAAATAAAAGTTTTTGTCCCACTCTAGCAATGGTAAACAAAATAGGAATATAACTTCAAATAAAATTGAAGGAAAAATAAAATAAATTAACAAGCTTACTTTAAGTAACCTGATATTATAATTTCCAAAAAACGTTAATATAACATAATAAAACATAGTCTGAATTAAATATTTTGTCTTATTCATAATTTTTTATAGTCACACTGTTAAACAGTGTGAAGAGAGGAAATGTTAGAATGGATTATTATTCATGGTTTCTTTTTATGTGTAATACTATAATTATATATCTTTATACTCAATAAATCTATTCATAAAATATATTCAGATCAACTTGTTAGCTGTCATTTTCAGAACAAGGACAAACAGTTTCAGAACTTCTGATTTCAACTTAATCTAAAAATAAAAATACCACAACTATGTACGTAAACATAGAGACGAATCAGATATAAACAAGACAATCAGATTAACACTAAAATGTCAGTTTGACTCAAAAGGCTCAAAGTCTAAATCATTTATAAATAAGAATAATTATAGTTTAAAATAAACTTAATACACATTAAACAGCTCATGTTCTATATACCTAAATAAATTAAATAAACAGACACCATAGACCCCTAAATGATCAATAATAATGAATAAATCAATAAATCTTAAACATAACTTGTATTGCTTTAAATCACCAGTAAATGACATCTTTAACTAATTACAAGGAGCTGATCATTTGATTTCTAAATGTATAAAAACACTGATAAATCTATGTTTGGGGTCCAGGGAGTGAGCAGACCCTGAGGACCACAGCTGTGTTTTAGATGAGTGTCTGTTCTTCTATTGACTTGTTGTGACTTGTTGATTCATTTTCTGTTCATCTCTAATACATTGATTGATTGATTCAGCAAAACCTCTGACTATGTCTCTCTGTATGAAATCTCAGGTACTGAACACCAGAGTTAGCTCGAAAACTCTAACAATTGTTAAACAATGATATTCATAACATAAGTCTACAGTTTGAAATAGATTTAAAAACATACATATTTCTGTTTTAATAATTGTATGAGTGGGTCAAGTTAAACATTTCATTATTTTATTTTATATTACGCGTTGTTGGAATGTCAGTGCTAAATAAATATTTTCATATTTTAAAAGCAGGGTAGGTGATTTTCTAAAGCTAGCATGATTTTGAATGTTGCTTACCCCCCTCCCCTCTGTGCTCCGTCTCACTCACATGCATTAGCACAGCTGCTGCAGAAGTGGATCTTAGCTCATCACTTGTATTGTGTAGAAACTACACCGTCTTATTCAGCAGTAAGTAAACACTAAACTTTATCATTATATACTGTATGTTAAACGTGACTAAAAACTGTTTTAAGTTCGTCACCAATGACGCACTTTGAGTGTGGGCTCGTGCACGCGAGGGATGGAGAACGAGCAGGGAGACAGAGATACGTGATTGGTTTATAAATAAAAAAAAACTTACTTTTTCATTGGTCAAAGTTTTTACAGGTTTACAGCTGCTACACATGATGGATATTCTTTGTTCCTTTTTCAGAGCACAAAAGATCTTAATTTCCCCTAACTAACCTTTAATTGATTGATTATTTGAAACATTGGTAATAATTTATACAATTGCAATGTTTTACTTTTAGTGGTTAGTAATATTCAGAGCTGGAAATGTTTATTTTGGTTTTGGACGAGTCATTTACATTTCAGTTCATCTCTAATTTTTTGACTTGATAACTTGTGTCAGAGTAATAATTAAAAAATAATTTCATAAGATATATTTATATTCTTATATGAACACAATCCTCACTGATTAGGTCCACCTCCTCTGATCTCTCTCATTCCTTCATCAGCTCCTCATAGTTCTTCATCAGCCTCTCCTCACTCCTCACTACCTTCTTATCTCTGTCCTTCATCCCTCTAACCTGTCCCAGTCCTCCTCCTTTAGTGTCCCACCTCTCACACCTTCATCACATTCCTCTGATACAGCTCTCTGTCACACATGTGATGGGGATTGATGTGAACATGTGATGAGCTGCTGTGATGTGTCTCACCTCAGAGTGTTCAGTCTCTGAGAGAGCAGCTTCACTGCTGAGTCTCCTGGATGGTTGTAGCTCAGGTCCAGCTCTCTCACACTGGAGGAGTTGGAGCTCAAAGCTGCTGCCAGAGAAGCCCCGCCCACCTCTGTGATGACACAACCTGACAGACTGGAATCAGAAAAACATCCATAACTCAGGAAACAAGTGAGGAGACGAGGAACAGGACGATGTTGATGGAACATGTGATCCACTGACCTGAGATAGTCCAGTTTACAGTGAGGACTCTTCAGTCCTTCACACAGCAGCTTCACTCCTGAATCCTGCAGATCATTGTTACTCAGGTCCAGATGTTTCACACTGGAGGACTGAGAGCTGAGGACTGAAGACAGAGCTGCACAGCTTCTTTTTGAGAGACCACAGAAACTCAACCTAATGAAGAATCAGTGAAACCTTACAGATGTTTGTCTGTGACATAATGAAAGACATGTTCTTCTAAAGTCACATACTTAACTTTCTTGGAGGCTTTAATCACTGGGAGCAGATTCAGAAAAGCTTCCTCTGAAGGACAGAATCTCTTCAGGTCAAAGACATCCAGATGTTCTTGTGATGACAGTAAGATAAAGACCAGAGCTGACCACTGAGCAGGAGACAGTTTCTCTGGGGAGAGACTTCCTGATCTCATGGACTGTTGGATCTGCTCCAGCAGAGAGCGATCATTCATTTCATTCAGACAGTGGAACAGGTTGATGCTTCTCTCTGTGGACAAACTCTTACTCAGCTTCTCCTTGATGTATTCAATTGTTCTCTGATTGGTCTGTGAGTCACTTCCTGTCTGTGTCAGCAGGCCTTGTAGGAGCCTCTGATTGGTCGGCAGTGAAAGACCCAGCAGGAAGCGGAGGAACAAGTCCAAGTGTCCGTTTGGACTCCATAAGGCCTCGTCCACAGCGCTCTGATGGAGAAGGTTAAAGTCAGGCTGACCTCCACTATGGAGAAGCTTAAGAGTTTGTTTGAATTTAAACATCAATGACTTCTCTAGAAGATTGATTTTAGAGCTGATGAAGGTCTGATGGACATGAAGAGCAGCCAGAAACTCCTGAAGGCTCAGGTGGATGAAGGTAAACACCTTGTCCTGGTACAGGCTGCTCTCCTCTATGAAGACCTGTGTGAACACTCCTGAGCACACTGAGGCTGTTCTGAGGTCCATGCCACACTCTGTCAGGTCACTCTCATAGAAGATCAGCTTTCCTTTCTGCAGCTGCTCAAAAGCCAGTTTTCCCAGAGACTCCATCATCTTCCTGCTCTGTGGACTCCAGTGTTGATCTGTGGCAGTTCCTCCATCAAACTTCACTGTCTTGACTTTGTTCTGAAGGACCACATAGTGGCTGTAGATCTGAGTCAGAGTCCTGGGCAGCTCTCCCTCCTCTATTCTCTCCAACATGTCCTCCAGAACTGTAGCAGTGATCCAGCAGAAGAGTGGGATGTGGCACATGATGTGGAGGCTACGGCATGTCCTGATGTGGGACATGATCCTGCTGACCTGCTTCTTATCTGTGGACCTCCTCCTGAAGTACTCCTCCTTCTGAAGGTCAGTGAACCCTCTGACCTCTGTCACCATGTCCACACACTCAGGAAGGATCTGATTGGCTGCTGCAGGCCGTGTGGTTATCCAGAGGCGGGCTGATGGAAGCAGATCTCCTCTGATGAGGTTTACCAGCAGAACCTCCACTGAGGTGGACTCTGAGACATCAGTCAGGGTCTGAGTGCTGAGGAAGTCCAGAGGGACCCGACACTCATCCAGACCATCTAAGATAAACAAAACCAGGAAGTCCTGGAAGCTGCAGATTCCTGCTTCTTTGCTTCCAGAGAAGAAGTGATCAACAAGTCCCACCAAGCTGAAGCTCCTCCCCCTCAGCACGTTCAGCTCTCTGAAGGTCAGTGGGAATGTGTAGTGGACCTCCTGCTGGGCTTTATCTTCAGCCCAGTCCACAGTGAACTTGTGTGTTAAGAGTGTTTTCCCAATGCCAGCCACGCCCTTTGTCATCACTGTCCTGATTGGTCGAGGTCTTCCAGGAGGGGCTTTAAAGAGCTCTTCTAGTGTGATGGCTCTTTCTGCTGTGTCTGATCTCCTGGATGCTGTTTCTATCTGTATGACCTCGTGTTCCTGGTTGACCTCTCCACCCCTCCCTCTGTGATGTAGAGCTCTGTGAAGATCTCCTTCAGGAGGGTTGGACTTCCTGCTTTAGCCACGCCCTCAGACACACACTGGAATTTCTTCTTCAGCTTGGACTTCAGCTCACGGTTGGTATCGATGAGCCTTTGTTCCTGAATGAAAACAAACTTAATGTTAGAGTGGAGAAGTCAGAGCAGGTTTGAACATTTGAGATCAAAGCGTGTGATGTTCTCAGTCTGGATGGTTCCTCAGATTAAATGTGACTGATTGAAAAAGAAAAGCCAGCTTTGTGTCCTTCATGTGATGTTCCTCACAGTGAAGATGTTCACATGCTCTTACTGCTCTGCAGACGCTCAGCCAGCTCCTCCTGCTTCATCCTCTTCAGGAAATACAGTGTGATGTTCAGAAAGGCCTCCCTGCTCCTCCTCTGCTCCTCATCCTCACCCTCCATCTGACTCTCTGAGCACTCTGGATCATCTCCATCCACAATCTTCTGCATGTGTTTGAGTTCAGCCTTAACAAAGCTGATGATGTTGTCCTCCAGCAGCTGGAACACAAACACATTAAAGGTGATGAGTGAAGGCCTGCTCCAATCATCTGTGTGTGTGTGTGTGTGTGTGTGTGTGTGTGTGTGTGTGTGTGTGTGTGTGTGTGTGTGTGTGTGTGTGTGTGTGTGTGTGTGCAGTGGTTTGATCACAGGCTGACACAGGTTTAGTGTCTTTGTAGATGTACACACCAGTAAAGATGGAGTCAGGCTCAGCTCCAGAGGAACCATCCACACCCTCCAAGCTGCTGTGGAGAAGACACAGACACTCAGACATGCTGAGGAGCAGCTGGAGGAAAGCACAGGAAGCTCTGCTAACATCATGTGAACATCAGTAACAGTGGGTGATGTCCTGCAGAGCCACAGTGCAGTGAGTGTGGAGCAGCCTTTGGAGCTCAGCTCACGTGTGGAACATCTCAGCATGTTTCCACTGAACAGGAGAACAAGTCTGTTGGACTGAGGCTTTATTTGTCTTCAATCCCTCACCAATCTGAAGATCACACACTGTCTAAGACTCACCTACACACTGGAGACCATTCCTACAAAGCCTTTTCTCTTTCACCTTCCACTGTTTGCTGAGATTTACATCAACACCACGTCAAATAACATAGTCCATCAAAAGTGCTGAGACATGCTCACCACTCACTCCACCAGATAGGGCAGCTGGGTAGAGGGTTTTTGATTGAGGGTGCTTACTACTCTCAATGGGCCACTTTTCACCCTGACTTTACGCACCTAACTAAATAGGGCAAATATTTAAAACAAAAACGAAAATTAAAAAAAAATAAATAAATATATATATATACAGAAAAATAATAGATAAAAATAAAAACACCATACACATACACAAACTAATACTGTGGCGGAGATAGTAATGACAACAGTGGAATAGCAAGATCACAGAATACCAATAAATGTGCATATTTGTGACTAGTGACTATCGGTAATGAGTGGCATTAGTTACTGTCTTACTGCTTCTTAAAACACATTTAAAAAAAAAGACCATTGATATACTTGTGCTGTGTTTTTTTTTCTGTTCAGTTTTTGGTCCAATCTGATATATCATCTGTACATTTTACCAGTCTGGACTCTGTAGTTGTAAGTTTGTTGTGAAATGTATCTACAGGCTCTTTCCTTATCAATGCTGTTAAGTGTAAGGTTAAAGTTGCTAATCATAGGGTTTAGAATGTATTTGCAATATGATAAAAGATGATTTGTGTGTGTGTGTGTGTGTGTGTGTGTGTGTGTGTGTGTGTGTGTGTGTGTTTTGCTCTTTGTCCTACTATCATGCCTGAACCTAATACTGTAAATAAAATCAGTTAATTATTGAGTAGTTGTAAATTGTGCTGTAATACAAAGTCATACTATACTATATTTGTCATTTGAACATGAAACAATGACAGGCTTTATGATACGCACCGCTACTTGGTTAAGACAAGACACACCCAAAAATTTTACCTGTCTACGTTCCTTCATCAGATCCACCCAAAGTTCTTAATATAATAACCTCAATACATAATATCAGATTATCTATCGATAAAAGCAAGCAAAAAAAGCAATATTTGTATAATAAAGAGAAAAATGTGTAGTTAATCATGTGTCTCCACCTCCCAATGAGGTCTGTGTGTGTGTGTGTGTGTGTGTGTATGTGTGCGTGCTGTGAGTGATCAGACTCCCTCCGGTTTCCACTCAGGTGTGCTGCATTACCAATCAAGCAATGAAAACAATGAAACACCAACCAGTGGTGGGTAGAGTAAAAGTACTGTTACTTCATAATGTTGAATATGAATTACTAAAGTAGAAGGAACAGTACTCATAACAATAAGTGTAAACAGGTTCCTTAAAAATACAATTTAAATTGAATAAATCATCACTATAATGTGTTTCATTAATAACATTCACACATTAAAAAGGCCACAGAGCTTCCACTTCCGGTCTCATGGCGTAAGCAGAGTAAGGGACCAGCTCCGTGTAAAATTGATTAAAAGTTTACTTTCCGGACCAGCCAACTTCAAATAAATCGAGCCACAACATCCGTGAGATCAGAATGTCTCAAAGGAGGGGCAGGCAATACACGCAGACAATTCTGGAGGTTGAATTTCACGCCGCCACCGCAGAAAAAAGTGAAGGTGCTAAAGCTAGCGGCGCTACGGGGATAACAGAAGAAAGCCCAATATCACTTGGCATTTTGCGTGCCGAGTTGAGATCAGAATTCAACTCGTACAGACACCATGCGATCATTTCTTAAAACAGAGATGGAGGGTCTCGGCCAAGAAATACGCGTCGAGATGTCATCCTTACAGGAGACAACCAAAGCGGAGATGAAAACTATCCGTGACGAGCTAACGGAAAAAGTTGAGAGACTATCTTCAATGCAGGCGGAAGCGGCTGACACACAGACGAGCATGGAGCAGTCCTTCAGTGACGCTTCTGATAGACTTACGACTTTGGAGAACTCCTACCAATATCTGCTGATCATAAGAAACTTCAGGATATTAAACATTCCAGAAGGATCTGAAAAGAATAAGCCAACCACGTTTGTGACTAAGTTTCTGTCCACAGTGCTTGGTGAAGAAAACTATGACGGTCCCATCCTGGTTGATCGCGCCCACAGGAGCCTTGCCCCAAAACCACGTAGTGGTGAACAACCCCGACCTATGATCGCTAACCTCCACTACTATTCGGATAAAGAAAAGATCATGTTGCTGTCTCGGACCAAAGGCAAGCTGTTCTTTGAAGGAGCACAGATACACATCTTCCCAGATATGAGCCCAGAGGTAGTATAACAACGAGCAGTCTTCAATCAAGTGAAAACTAAACTCTGCGACGCTGGAATCCAATACAGAATGTTTTTTCCTGTCAAATTGGAGATTGCAGTCGACGGCTCCAAAAACACATTCACCGACCCATGGGAAGTGGAGCGGTTTATTGACAACAACAAGGTACCTTCACTGGAGGAGCATTGAACGTAAGAGCACTAATTTTGACACTTGTGGTAATACTGTGGCCTACAGGAACTGTGTAACGGACTGAACCAGGTACCCAAAGAATGTGAATATTTTTACTTTTTATTTATTTTATTATAAATTTCCTCACTATGAATGTATGTGCATACGTTGGCACACAAGTATACATAAATATGTTTATATGCATATGGGTGTGTATGGAGGTATATACATGTATATTTGTACACAATGTTATTCATTTATTTATTTAATACTATTATTTTTTTTAGAAATACATTAATGTATATAATTAACAGTTATGGCTAAAAATTATATTTTGCATTTATCTGGGCATAAAAATTTGGTCAATATTATCTCCTGGAATTGTAAAGGACTCAATGGACCTGTTAAACGAGAGAATATATTGACTCACCTTAAAACATTAGACATGGATATCGGGTTTTACAAGAAACAGACTTAAAAGATCAGGATCATAAACGGTTGCGAGCTAAATGGATTGGACAGGTGTATCATTCTAAGTTTCCAGTAAAAAACAGATGCGCAGCTATAATTATTAAAAAAAACAATTCCTTTTTCAGCATCAAAAGTAATATCTGACCCTCGAGGAAGATATGTTATTGTTACAGGAAAATTGCACAATAAATCAGTTACTCTCGCTAGTGTATACACCCCCAAAGTTGATGACGTGACTTTTTTTTTGTTCTTTCTTTACAGCATTACCTAATATGGACTCCCATAAATTAATAATTGGAGGGGATATGAACCTGGTGTTAGACCCAACAATTGATAAATCATCACAAATCATCTTATCAAAATCTGCCAAAAATATTCATAGATTCATGAACACCTATGAATTATTTGATCTATTGAGAGTTCTATCTCCTAACACAAGGAAATAATCTTATTTCTCTCTGGTTCATCATTCGTTTTCTAGAATAGATTTCTTTTTAATCGATTATGCATATTTAACAAACATTAAATATTGTGATTACAAAGCAATTGTGTTATCTGACCATAGTCGGGTGTCATTCCAAATAGAGATGGAATATGGCCGATAACCAAAAAATGGAGGTTTAATAATGCACTTCTATCAGATGATAAAATAATTGAAGAGTTGCAGAAACAAATTGAAATATTTTTTCATACAAATGATGATCCAGATATAAAAAGATCTACTTTGTGGGAAACATTTAAAGCATATATCAGAGGCCAGATTATTTGCCAGAGTAGCTTAAAAAATAAACAACGGAGGGAAAAGGAGTTGAAATTGACCCAAGAACTAAAAGAAATTGACAAAGTTTATGCTAACTCCCCTACACCTGATCTATATAAAAGAAAGCAGTCAGTGCAAACTGAACTCAATTTACTATATACAGCAGAAACCATTAAATCCTTGACACAATTAAGGTACAAAAGTTATGAATATGGGGGAAAAAAACAGGTAAACTATTAGCCCAGCAAATTAAAGAAGAAGCAGCATCAAGGTTAATAACAGAGATACGAATAGATACTGGTCAGACAACAACAAATCCTAAAATAATAAATGATACTTTCAAGAACTTCTATATGAAATTGTATTCTTCAGAATTTAATAATGATCCATGCTTCATAAAACATTTTTTTGATAACCTACAAATACCTACTATAAGTTGGGAAAACAAAATGATATTAGAACAACCTATATCAAACTTAGAAATAAAATAAGCCATACAGTGTATGCAAAACTCTAAATGCCCTGGACCTGATGGTTACAGTGTCAAATTATACAAGACTTTTATAGACCAATTTCACCACTTCTTTTAAGTGTTTATAATGAAGCACTGACTACAGGTTCTCTACCTCCTACACTATACGATACATGCATTTCTTTGATTCATAAATCTGGCAAGGATGCACTAGAACCAGGTTCATATAGACCCATAAGTCTCTTGAATGTAGAGAACAAAATATTGGCAAAGATCTTAGCCTTGCGTTTGGAAAAGGTCCTTCCAACTCTTGTGTCACCAGACCAAACAGGATTTGTTAAAGACAGGCATTTGTTTTATAACATCAGACGACTGTTCAATATTATCTACACTCAAAACCCGAGTAAGGAAGTAACGGAAACATTGCTCTCACTAGAAGCTGAGAAGGCCTGCGACAGGGTTGAGTGGATTTTCTCTTCTCGGTCCTGCCGAGGTTCGGATTTGGCCCCTACTATACTTCTTTAATTCATTTACTTTACGCTCAGCCTAAAGCGTGTGTTCACACAAATAATATGGATTCTTACTCTGTCCGTCTCCACCGTTCAACACGACAGGGTTGCCCTCTGTCTCCCTTGTTGTTTGTGTTGGTCATAGAACCTCTTGCTGTTTTGCTGCGCTTTGCGGGCGTTTACAAGGGGATTGTAAGAGAGGGTACAGAACATAAAGTATCCTTGTATGCAGACGATCTGCTTTTAAACATTTCAGATCCATCTTTGTCTCTACCAAAAATTATGACCATGCTATCAGATTTCAGTAAAGTATCAGGATATAAAATTAATCTGTCAAAAAGCATACTGTTTCCAATTAGCTCTTTTGGAACTGTCCATACATCACCCTCGACTGGTATGAAATAATTGAGACTTTGTCAGTCATTTTCAATGTTAAACTCCCAGCTGACCAGTAATGTCATTATTTGGTGTTGTACCTACAGATTTACATTTGAACAGTTGGCAAAGTAATGTATTATGTTTTGTGATGTTGCTATCCAGACGTCTAATTTTAACTAAACTGGAACAATACAATCCCTCCTACTCATCAACACCTTCTCAGAGATGTAATGCAATATTTACAATTGGAAAAAAATAAATATTCTTTAAAGGGGACATATCATGCTAAATCCACTTTGTTAGCCCTTAAATGCATTTTGATGTATATTTAGATTGTTTAGAATTACAGAAAAGTTCAAATTAATCTGTTCAGGTGCTCCGTAGATATCTTTATATTTGGTCATATTTTTTCAATATGCTTCAATTTTTCGATTCTCTATGACGTTTTTTGAACAATGACGCCACAGTATTTGCAGCGGAACTGCCAAATTAGTACATCAACTCCAGGCCCAACACTTCGAGCAATCCGCCATTTTTATTTCTCGCTTTTATTTTGTAGTCCAAGCTCCAGGATGCAGAAGTTACGAGAGGATAAGTCAAAATGTTTGGTTGTTGGATGTAGTAACCCACACGCTTCATTACACCGTGTCCCAGCATCAGAACCTTTTCAAAGTGTCTGGTTGAGTTTTATTTTTTATAGAAATGTACCACATCTGTCGGTAAGGTCATTTTTGTGTGTGCGAAGCACTTCAATGATGACTGCTTCATCAACCTCCACCAGTATGAAGAAGGATTTACAGAAAGACTTTGTCTGATTGAGGGTTCAATTCTTTCTATCTTTGGAGACGATGAACAGAGCACTTCGGTAAGCTGTAAATAACACTAAAAAGTGTGATAAGACGTCCCTGTCATTGTTTTGTTAGCATTAGCAGTTGCACCGTCTTCATATGTTAGCACTGTGTGCTCGTTTTATATCCTTGATGATATGGCCTACGTGATTTAATTTAAGTCTAAAGTTTTCATTAGTCATTTCATTTTGCCGTTTTTTCTCCGAAAAGACTATTAAAATGCATTTTGTGACGTTAGCTTGGTGCTAGCATTAGCTCGGTGCTTGTGTTAGCTCACTTGTTAGGGTTCTGCAGGTTCATCATCTTCATTTTCATCTCGCTCCGCTGGGTCAGACTCTGGCTCAAACATGTAAGGCTGGATGGACAAGTCTAACGTTGTTGACATTGTGTAAATAACGTGTGAATAAACTTTTTCTGCGCCGCTACAGAGCCATATCTCTTCTATCAAACTACAAAAATGGCCGAACAGGGTGGAGTTGAACTGACTGTCACCTCTGCAACCTGGAGAGGGGGCGGGGTATGGAGTGTCTCATTTGCATTTAAAGAGGCCGCACCAAAACGAGTTGCTCTCAGAAGGACATCAGAAAAGGGGTAGAAAAGGGGTGGAGCTATAATAATTAGGAATTCAGACCCAAGCATTGCAGTTCCACTTTATATAGACCACAACTGTATGATTTATATGTAAAAAGAAAGGATTTAAAACCATGATATGTCTCCTTTAAGGCAGAAAGAACAAATGTTTTACTCAATCTGGCAACCCTTTATTAATTATTATAATGATATGTAAATTTGGACAGACCTCCTAAAACTTAATTTGACCTCGTTATTTATTTTGTACTTAAGGCCTCAAGTGTGTGCAGGATTTTTTTTGTTTTTGTTTTCTTTTTTCTTTTCTTCTCAGTTTACATTCAATGTATACATGTAAATGATTTGTATATAACTGTTGGAAAAATAATTAGGGAAAAAAAAAAAAAGGCCACAGTAGCTGCTGATTCAATGACCTTGATCTGTGTGTCTTTCAATCTGTGTGTAGAATTAGGATTTGTAAACAAAGTTGTGTGTGTTGTGTGTGTGTTAACATCTGAGGGGTATTCCATAAAGGAGTGTTAACAAAACTCTGAGTCTATCCATAAACTCTGGGTCAACATACCCAGCGATGGGAAACTTATGAATGTAAACCTTGGGTTACTAAAGTGCACACGCGCGAGATTTAATCAAGCTGCCATGGCAACCACCCAGAAAATAGTGATTTATTCACCGTAATGGGTGAATAACCTGGTGTTTGAGGAATATGATCCTGTTC
The DNA here is from genome assembly GCF_900634775.1 of Gouania willdenowi. NCBI lineage: Eukaryota > Metazoa > Chordata > Actinopteri > Blenniiformes > Gobiesocidae > Gouania > Gouania willdenowi. Next base: position 6,254 of record NW_021144974.1, on the reverse strand, counting down.
TAAAGGTGTGTTCAGTCTTCAGTGACTATAGTGGCTTAAATCACCTGTAATTAGTCACGCTTTTTGGTCGCTTCATCACTTTATTGCTTCAGTGACGTGACGAGTGGTGAATGATATGAATAAAATGTGTCTGAGGAGACGTGTCAGCAGCATAGGATGTCTGCATAGAGAATCCTCCTGTTACACTGGATATAAAGACAGTAAATGCCGCTTGATATTGCATCAATTATATTGATTTTTTATGTAATATTGTCCCCACAGTTATCTCAACGTCCTAATAAATGTCATAAAAAAACACTGAAGCGGGATGCGAACCCATGACCCATCATTTCCAAGTGCAGCATCACAGTTCACTGCGCCATCATACCTTCAAAGATGTGTGAACTATAGATTTAACTGTATAACAATATAAAACAACAATTGAGCCTTAAAAGTGGATTTATTTAAATGATCATCTCCTCGTTTATATTATCCACAGGTTTGTATTCAGTGAACTTTACAACAGACGTCAGTAGATGTTTTAATGTAGATCAACCTCTCAGTGACTTTCACTTAATGATCTGTATCCACAATGTTAGAAAGAAAACTAAAAAAAAAAAAAAGTAAATCAACACAACATTAGTAATGATGTGAACACGTCTGTAGTGTGTGATGTTACTAATGTGTTTCAGAGAAAAGTGTTAAGGTTTATCAAAGTGTTCAGAACTGGTGTTCAGGTGGGCGGAGCCAGGTAGAAACACAGGGTTTCTTTGATAAAACCTGCCAGCGACCAGGTTTAGTTCACGGACAATGTTGCCATGGTAACATACTCAGAGAAGAACATACCTCGCGTTTAGGAATGAGATACTCAGAGTTTGAACATAACCCGCTTTATGGAATACCCCTCTGTATGTGTGTAATCAAACCAGGACATTCTATGGGCTGTCTCTGTGAAACCAGTAGTTGTCAATGGTACTGAGTGATTGACTCTTTAATTAGAGGCAAACTTCACAGATTAGTGTTGTATGTGTTGTCTGTTCTGTCTTTGATGGAATATATATTTATTATTATTATTATTATTATATGTCTCACTGTCACAAGGAGCCGAGGTAATGATTATCAAGTGAACGTGATGCCGTCGTCAACTACAGCCGTTATGATGAAGATCTGTTATCATCTAATATTTATAGAGACGCATCGTAACTGATCAGCTTTATTGATCTTTTTGTTAAGACAAATAAAGTTGTATTGGTGCATGTATTAAGTGTTCATTTACGCTGTTCTTCTTCTTCTGATTTTTTTAGTGGTAGTTTCCTCTTCTTCTTCTTCTGTGTTGTTGGGGGTGGTTTAGTTGGCAAACACCGTGTTTTATAAACGCATGTTTTATTAATAAGTTGTATGACATAGTTATTTAACGTATTTCACTTTTAAGTTATGTTGTAAAAAAAAAATATATATATATATATATATATATATATATATATATATATATATATATGCCTCCAATTGGAGGGTCAGTCACTTGGTACCAGTAACAACTGCTGGTTTCTAGCGTTATTACAGGAGTTACAAGATAAAAGTTGGCTATTTACAGAGACAGCCAATAGAATGTCCTGGTTTGATGACACACACATACAGATGTGATTACAGACACACAGAATGAATTACACACAGACAATTATGTTAATAAATCCTAATTCTACACACAGATTGTGTTACACACACACAGTTTTGTTACAATAATGGCCCCATACAGTGAAACTACAGATAGAACACAGTCTATGAGTGTTCATCAATGTCAAACCTCATGTGTTCTGTTTGTTCTAATTAATAAAAGTTATTAATATAATAATATAGTACATGGTGTGAGTAAATGGTGTAACAGGTTATAAACACAGCGTTGACAGGACAAGCTGAAAAGAACACTTAGAATGTGCTGACATGTCTTATCATGCAACTATTGGAGGATTTGGAGAGCCGTGCTCTCTGCAGGAGAACGTCTAAAGATGGAGCTGATCTGTGGCTCCTCCCCCAAATATAGTGACTGACTTAATGCTGTGATTGTAAATGTTGGAGCGACAGACAATGTGCACTAAAGCCATCCCAGTGCACATCCAGCTGCTGTCTGAGCCTCCATTGGTGAGTGTTACAATGATTAGAAATGATTGATCAACCTCTGATGATTTATTACAACATCTCTATGGGTCATAGAGGGATACGGTTACGTACTGAAGCTGGGGCTAATGACCCCCCTAACCAACCTGAGGACCCCCCAGGAGCAGCACTACACCTGGGTCTGTGCACGTTTAGGAAGCGTCAGTGAACACACACAATAGTTGTGCTAAAAGGCCGATGGATGTGTGTGTTTAAAGTGAAATAGTGTGACATCATGTGATGATGTAATGCTGCTGTCATTCAAACAACACAGAATCACACAGAGATTTTAGAGAAGTTTGACCCTCAGCTCTCTTTAAAAAGTCACACATTTCACATGTTAAACATTATTATTGTTCATGTATCAATAAGTGAGTCTTTGTTCAGGATGTTTGTTTGTTTGTTGATCCTTGATTTCATTTATAGCTTTGGTCAGAATCTACTAGAAAAAGTCTGTTCACACATTCTTAACCTCCTATTATCCTCAAATATCACCAACACATTTTACCCTTGGGGTCAATCTGACCCCAGGAATATTTACCTCCACAAAATGATTTTTTATTGATCATTGACCAAGTTTTAGGAGGTATGTTACTAATCTAGATTACCTCTTATCTAACGCTAACTTCAAGGATTTAATCAGTGTGTGCTGGACTATGAAGCATGCTAATGTTTTACAGAGCTAAATCACCATGGTAACTTATGCTGAACGATAGTGTTGTGTTCAAGACCACACTATCTGAGATTAAGACTTGCCCGAGACCAGAATGCACCGGGACCAAGGCCGAGACTACCGGGAGCCGAGACTGAGTCAAGACCAAGACCATAAACATTTTTTTTTAAATTTAAAAAAATATATAAATAAATAAAATTATGACAAGGTTCGACAGTTAAATAACATTCTCTCTTTAATTTTAGATTATTTTAAATACATTTGATGGAGAAAAAAGGTTCCTGCAAAAAATTTACTAAATTATTAAAAGTACTACTGATAAATTCACAATTATTCTACATATTTGAAACAAGAATTTTATGTCAGCTGAATGTACAGCAAGTGTTTAAAAGTATTTCTGCCAAGAAATAAGATGGTGAAACTAAATAAAACAAACTCAAACCCTGGAACAGTCATGTGACAAATCAATCACCAGTTCTTGTTGAGAAAGATTATTATTATTCATAAATAATCTCACACTTTTACACATTAACAGTGTTACGACCCGAAAGGAATTAATATATTTATAAGGGACAGGGGGAAACCAGGATATACAATTTTAACGTTTTTATTTATGCAGTGCCAGGATTGCTGGGTTTCCACTGTTTCCTGAGGAAAAAGGAGCTATCAACAAAGCCCTAAATCTCATGTCCCAAAACTAACAAAAAAACAAAGAAGAGAAGGTAACAATTTACAAAGTAAGAACTGAAAGTTGGACCTGACGACTCAGCTAAACAGAACAAAAAGGTGCAGTTCCAGGTTAACCCTGTACAGGGTCCGCTGAGCTGAAGCCACACCCAAACTAAGAAATTAAAACCAACCCCGTCTAAACCCACCTAAAGAAAACAAGACTACCGATCCCGCCAGGTCTAAACCCAAAACATAACCTTGGAATCAAAAGGATTCAGCAGTATCCAGTCAGCCAAGACACGGCTCTGCATGCGGCTGTCAAACGCTGACCAGACGAGCACGCGCCCACAGACGAGGCGCGCTACCGACAGCAGAGCGGAGTGCAGCTGAGTGGCTATCTGAAGATGGGGAGGGGGCAATTTACCCTACTGCCAGCCTAGCTGTACGTAACAACAGTATCAGCAGCTTCCTGTCTAGGTTCTTTCATTCCTGCCTTTTCTGTAACAACTCTGTTGTTTTTGGTCTGAATTATGGATTTTAATTATTTATCATTTTAAATTTGGTCGGACCAGGTTATGAAGTGGATCAGATCTGAGGGAGTTTAAAAGCTCCGCCTTCTGGTGTGCAGCACTGACAATGTTGCTCTTCACTGTCGTCATGGATATAAATTCATGATAATTATTTAATCAATCAATCAATCAATCAATCAATCAATCAATCAATCAAAATGTATTGTATTTATAAAAAGAAGCTCCTTTCACACAGTCAAGTATAAGATCATAAACTCCTCCTCCTGTAAAGCTCTGCCAGTTTTCTCCATTGTAGTGATTGGTCAGACGCTGCTAGCTCCACCCCTTTCATGTGAACGTGCACATACCCAGACTGAAAACACTTGGCTATAATTAGCGTGTTGTTATCAACCTTCGTAGGACAGCTTCTCTCTGACAGGGAGTGTTTGGTTAGTTAAAGCTAACAGATTAATCCAGGATATAATAATCTAGATTAGTAGCATTCGGCTTTAGTGTCAGACACTTTGTTTATTTGTTGAAACCATAAATAATAAACCTTGATAATAAACATTAACCTGTTCTCTAGCGCCACCATCAGGTACAACTTTCACTTTTACAGTTAGTGGATCTGGTGAACATTCATAGACATATATATTTACTTATTTTTATCTCTTTATATAATGATAATAATAGAGTCAAAGCATGAACAGAAACAATTATTCCTTCACACCAGTCATACTAGTGGTGGTAAGCTACATTGTAGCCACAGGTGTCCTGGGGCAGACTGACAGAAGTGTAAGCTACCATTTGGTGCCTACGGCCCCTCTGACCACCACCATCATTCATACACAGTTCATACACATTCCTATGGAGTTATTCACTATAAAGTTTCACTCCTCTTTTAACAGGGATGAGTTTGTATTTATTTATTTTTTAGTTTATGGGTTTTTTTATGTTTTTGTGGTTTGTTTTTTGTGTGTGAGGGGTTTCACATGTTTGAAAATAAAAAATTAAATATCAGTTTTACTTTATAATGTCATGTATCAACTCTGTAGTGTGGAGACGTAAAGTCACACACACACACACTTTTTACACCATGTGTGTAATATGTGTTCATCACAATGAATAAATATCATCATGATCATCTTATGTCTAATATATTATATCAAATTAAGAAAAGTCATGAAATATGGAGAAAAAAAAAAACAATAAATGCAAATTATCCTGAACATGTGCTAGCTTTAGAACAGGTGGGATTAATCAACACTGCTGTGTGTACGACCTCTGTCCACACGCTTCATAAATACTGATTCTTTTTGTACTGGTGCACATTCTACATTTCATTGGTCCTGAACGTATTTAGAACCAGTTCTATGAACGGATCAATAAATGAAGGCCCCTGGACCATCAGGAAGACAACCAGCAACTTTCTTTATGTGGACTCACTGTGTGTCAGTAGATGGACCTCCTTTGAAGACAATGGGTTGGCGCATGGACTGGTCACTTCTAAAGGACACACAGCTGGGTCCAGGTCAGGTGTGAGCTCCTTCCGGTCCTTGAACACACACACACACACACACACACACAACACACACACACACAACACACACCCACACACACACACACACACACACAAACACACACCACACACACACACACACAACACACACACAGTAACACTGATGTACAGAGGTGTGAGTGCTGAGCTCTGACGTGGTCTCACCTCTGATCTTCAGTCTGGATCTCATGTTGTTCCTTCACCGTGTCCTGATCCATCTCCACGTCATGAGATGATGAGCTGAAGATATGAGTGTGAGACAGACAGCACTACCTGAGTATCATGGTAAAGAGTGTAAACACACATTAGAGAAGATAAAAGATGTCAAAGCTCTGAGTTTCACAACAAATATCTGGAGCTCTGAAGTTTAACAGCACACTGACTGGCACTTATTAATATTATTATTATATGTCTCACTGTCACAAGGAGCCGAGGTAATGATTTATCAAGTGAACGTGATGCCGTCGTCTACTACAGCCGTTATGATGAAGATCTCTGTTATCATCTAATATCTATAGAGACGCATCATAACTGATCAGCATTATTGATATTTTTGTTAAGACAAATAAAGTTGTATTGGTGCATGTACCAAGTGTTCATTTACTCTGTTCTTCTTCTTCTGATTTTTTTAGTGGTAGTTTCCTCTTCTGTGTGTTGTTGGAGGTGGTTTAGATGGCAAACACGGTGTTTTATAAACGCATGTTTTATTAAT
>NW_021144973.1:0-21305 GCF_900634775.1 Gouania willdenowi | reverse complement strand
TTTTTTTGGGTGATTTTTGTTTTTTTGTCATTTTTTGTGCCTTATAGCCTTTTTAGCCAGTTTAAGTATGTGCATTATATTTGCAGTAGTTTTTAGGGTCTAATGATGGTCCTAACTCAATTTTTTTTTTTTCGAATTTTTTTTAAAAAAATGCCTTGTTATAGCCTTACTTTTTAATTGGGATGATTTTTGGTTTTTGTCATTTTTGTGCCTTATAGCCTTTTTAGCCCAGTTTAAGTATGTGCATTATATTTGCAGTAGTTTTTAGGGTCTAATGATGGTTCCTAACTCAATTTTTATTTTTGAATTTTTTTGAAAAAAAATGCCTTGCTATAGCCTTACTTTTTATTTTGGGTGATTTTTGTTTTTTGTCATTTTTTGTGCCTTATAGCCTTTTTAGCCCAGTTTAAGTATGTGCATTATATTTGCAGTAGTTTTTAGGGTCTAATGATGGTCCTAACTCAATTTTTTTTTTTTTGGAATTTTTTTGAAAAAAATGCCTTGTTATAGCCTTACTTTTGAATTTGGGTGATTTTGTTTTTTGTCATTTTTGTGCCTTATAGCCTTTTTAGCCCAGTTTAAGTATGTGCATTATATTTGCAGTAGTTTTTAGGGTCTAATGATGGTCCTAACTCAATTTTTTTTTTGGAATTTTTTGAAAAAAATGCCTTGCTATAGCCTTACTTTTTTTTGGGGTGATTTTTGTTTTTGTCATTTTTTGTGCCTTATAGCCTTTTTAGCCCAGTTTAAGTATGTGCATTATATTTGCAGTAGTTTTTAGGGTCTAATGATGGTCCTAACTCAATTTTTTTTTTTTCGAATTTTTTTGAAAAAAATGCCTTGTTATAGCCTTACTTTTTAATTTGGATGATTTTTGTTTTTTGTCATTTTTTGTGCCTTATAGCCTTTTTAGCCCAGTTTAAGTATGTGCATTATATTTGCAGTAGTTTTTAGGGTCTAATGATGGTCCTAACTCAATTTTTATTTTGGGAATTTTTTTGAAAAAAATGCCTTGCTATAGCCTTACTTTTTTTTTTGGGTGATTTTTGTTTTTGTCATTTTTTGTGCCTTATAGCCTTTTTAGCCCAGTTTAAGTATGTGCATTATATTTGCAGTAGTTTTTAGGGTCTAATGATGGTCCTAACTCAATTTTTTTTTTTCGAATTTTTTTGAAAAAAATGCCTTGCTATAGCCTTACTTTTTATTTTGGGTGATTTTTGTTTATTTGTCATTTTTTGTGCCTTATAGCCTTTTTAGCCCAGTTTAAGTATGTGCATTATATTTGCAGTAGTTTTAGGGTCTAATGATGGTCCTAACTCAATTTTTTTTTTTGGGAATTTTTTTGAAAAAAATGCCTTGTTATAGCCTTACTTTTTAATTTGGGTGATTTTTGTTTTTTGTCATTTTTTGTGCCTTATAGCCTTTTTTGCCCAGTGTAAGTATGTGCATTATATTTGCAGTAGTTTTTAGGGTCTAATGATGGTCCTAACTCAATTTTTTTTTTTGGAATTTTTTTGAAAAAAATGCCTTGTTATAGCCTTACTTTTTAATTTGGGTGATTTTTGTTTTTTGTCATTTTTTGTGCCTTATAGCCTTTTTAGCCCAGTTTAAGTATGTGCATTATATTTGCAGTAGTTTTTAGGGTCTAATGATGGTCCTAACTCAATTTTTTTTTTGGAATTTTTTTGAAAAAAATGCCTTGTTATAGCCTTACTTTTTAATTTGGGTGATTTTTGTTTTTTGTCATTTTTTGTGCCTTATAGCCTTTTTAGCCCAGTTTAAGTATGTGCATTATATTTGCAGTAGTTTTTAGGGTCTAATGATGGTCCTAACTCAATTTTTTTTTTGGGAATTTTTTTGAAAAAAATGCCTTGCTATAGCCTTACTTTTTTTTTGGGTGATTTTTGTTTATTGTCATTTTTTGTGCCTTATAGCCTTTTTAGCCCAGTTTAAGTATGTGCATTATATTTGCAGTAGTTTTTAGGGTCTAATGATGGTCCTAACTCAATTTTTTTTTTTGGAATTTTTTTGAAAGAAATGCCTTGTTATAGCCTTACTTTTTATTTTGGGTGATTTTTGTTTTTTGTCATTTTTTGTGCCTTATAGCCTTTTTAGCCCAGTTTAAGTATGTGCATTATATTTGCAGTAGTTTTTAGGGTCTAATGATGGTCCTAACTCAATTTTTTTTTTTTGAATTTTTTTGAAAAAAATGCCTTGTTATAGCCTTACTTTTTAATTTGGGTGATTTTTGTTTTTGTCATTTTTTGTGCCTTATAGCCTTTTTTAGCCCAGTTTAAGTATGTGCATTATATTTGCAGTAGTTTTTAGGGTCTAATGATGGTCCTAACTCAATTTTTTTTTTGGAATTTTTTTGAAAAAAATGCCTTGCTATAGCCTTACTTTTTTTTGGGTGATTTTTGTTTTTTGTCATTTTTTGTGCCTTATAGCCTTTTTAGCCCAGTTTAAGTATGTGCATTATATTTGCAGTAGTTTTTAGGGTCTAATGATGGTCCTAACTCAATTTTTTTTTTTCGAATTTTTTTGAAAAAAATGCCTTGCTATAGCCTTACTTTTTATTTTGGGTGATTTTTGTTTATTGTAATTTTTTGTGCCTTATAGCCTTTTTAGCCCAGTTTAAGTATGTGCATTATATTTGCAGTAGTTTTTAGGGTCTAATGATGGTCCTAACTCAATTTTTTTTTTGGGAATTTTTTTGAAAAAAATGCCTTGCTATAGCCTTACTTTTTTTTTGGGTGATTTTTGTTTTTTGTCATTTTTTGTGCCTTATAGCCTTTTTAGCGCAGTTTAAGTATGTGCATTATATTTGCAGTAGTTTTTAGGGTCTAATGATGGTCCTAACTCAATTTTTTTTTTCGAATTTTTTTTAAAAAAATGCCTTGTTATAGCCTTACTTTTTAATTTGGATGATTTTTGTTTTTTGTCATTTTTTGTGCCTTATAGCCTTTTTAGCCCAGTTTAAGTATGTGCATTATATTTGCAGTAGTTTTTAGGGTCTAATGATGGTCCTAACTCAATTTTTTTTTTTCGAATTTTTTTGAAAAAAATGCCTTGCTATAGCCTTACTTTTTATTTTGGGTGATTTTTGTTTTTTTGTCATTTTTTGTGCCTTATAGCCTTTTTAGCCCAGTTTAAGTATGTGCATTATATTTGCAGTAGTTTTTAGGGTCTAATGATGGTCCTAACTCAATTTTTTTTTTGGGATTTTTTTTAAAAAAATGCCTTGTTATAGCCTTACTTTTTAATTTGGGTGATTTTTGTTTTTTGTCATTTTTTGTGCCTTATAGCCTTTTTAGCCCAGTTTAAGTATGTGCATTATATTTGCAGTAGTTTTTAGGGTCTAATGATGGTCCTAACTCAATTTTTTTTTTTGGAATTTTTTTGAAAGAAATGCCTTGTTATAGCCTTACTTTTTATTTTGGGTGATTTTTGTTTTTTGTCATTTTTTGTGCCTTATAGCCTTTTTAGCCCAGTTTAAGTATGTGCATTATATTTGCAGTAGTTTTTAGGGTCTAATGATGGTCCTAACTCAATTTTTTTTTTGGGAATTTTTTTTGAAAAAAATGCCTTGTTATAGCCTTACTTTTTAATTTGGATGATTTTTGTTTTTTGTCATTTTTTGTGCCTTATAGCTTTTTTAGCGCAGTTTAAGTATGTGCATTATATTTGCAGTAGTTTTTAGGGTCTAATGATGGTCCTAACTCAATTTTTTTTTTGGGAATTTTTTTGAAAAAAATGCCTTGCTATAGCCTTACTTTTTATTTTGGGTGATTTTTGTTTATTGTAATTTTTTGTGCCTTATAGCCTTTTTAGCCCAGTTTAAGCATGTGCATTATATTCGCAGTAGTTTTTAGGGTCTAATGATGGTCCTAACTCAATTTTTTTTTTGGGATTTTTTTGAAAAAAATGCCTTGCTATAGCCTTACTTTTTATTTTGGGTGATTTTTGTTTTTTGTCATTTTTTGTGCCTTATAGCCTTTTTAGCCCAGTTTAAGTATGTGCATTATATTTGCAGTAGTTTTTAGGGTCTAATGATGGTCCTAACTCAATTTTTTTTTTGGATTTTTTTTGAAAAAAATGCCTTGCTATAGCCTTACTTTTTTTTTGGGTGATTTTTGTTTTTTGTCATTTTTTGTGTCTTATAGCCTTTTTAGCCCAGTTTAAGTATGTGCATTATATTTGCAGTAGTTTTTAGGGTCTAATGATGGTCCTAACTCAATTTTTTTTTTTAGAATTTTTTTGAAAAAAATGCCTTGCTATAGCCTTACTTTTTATTTTGGGTGATTTTTGTTTATTGTAATTTTTTGTGCCTTATAGCCTTTTTAGCCCAGTTTAAGTATGTGCATTATATTCGCAGTAGTTTTTAGGGTCTAATGATGGTCCTAACTCAATTTTTTTTTTTCGAAATTTTTTGAAAAAAATGCCTTGTTATAGCCTTACTTTTTTTTTTGGGTGATTTTTGTTTTTTGTCATTTTTTGTGCCTTATAGCCTTTTTAGCCCAGTTGAAGTATGTGCATTATATTTGCAGTAGTTTTTAGGGTCTAATGATGGTCCTAACTCAATTTTTTTTTTTGGAATTTTTTTGAAAAAAATGCCTTGTTATAGCCTTACTTTTTAATTTGGGTGATTTTTGTTTTTTGTCATTTTTTGTGCCTTATAGCCTTATTAGCCCAGTTTAAGTATGTGCATTATATTTGCAGTAGTTTTTAGGGTCTAATGATGGTCCTAACTCAATTTTTTTTTTGGGAATTTTTTTGAAAAAAATGCCTTGCTATAGCCTTACTTTTTAATTTGGGTGATTTTTGTTTTTTGTCATTTTTTGTGCCTTATAGCCTTTTTAGCCCAGTTTAAGTATGTGCATTATATTTGCAGTAGTTTTTAGGGTCTAATGATGGTCCTAACTCAATTTTTTTTTTGGGAATTTTTTTTGAAAAAAATGCCTTGTTATAGCCTTACTTTTTAATTTGGGTGATTTTTGTTTTTTGTCATTTTTTGTGCCTTATAGCCTTATTAGCCCAGTTTAAGTATGTGCATTATATTTGCAGTAGTTTTTAGGGTCTAATGATGGTCCTAACTCAATTTTTTTTTTTAGAATTTTTTTGAAAAAAATGCCTTGCTATAGCCTTACTTTTTAATTTGGGTGATTTTTGTTTTTTGTCATTTTTTGTGCCTTATAGCCTTTTTAGCCCAGTTTAAGTATGTGCATTATATTTGCAGTAGTTTTTAGGGTCTAATGATGGTCCTAACTCAATTTTTTTTTTGGGAATTTTTTTGAAAAAAATGCCTTGCTATAGCCTTACTTTTTATTTTGGGTGATTTTTGTTTATTGTAATTTTTTGTGCCTTATAGCCTTTTTAGCCCAGTTTAAGTATGTGCATTATATTCGCAGTAGTTTTTAGGGTCTAATGATGGCCCTAACTCAATTTTTTTTTTGGGAATTTTTTTGAAAAAAATGCCTTGTTATAGCCTTACTTTTTAATTTGGGTGATTTTTGTTTTTTGTCATTTTTTGTGCCTTATAGCCTTTTTAGCCCAGTTTAAGTATGTGCATTATATTTGCAGTAGTTTTTAGGGTCTAATGATGGTCCTAACTCAATTTTTTTTTTTAGAATTTTTTTGAAAAAAATGCCTTGCTATAGCCTTACTTTTTATTTTGGGTGATTTTTGTTTATTGTAATTTTTTGTGCCTTATAGCCTTTTTAGCCCAGTTTAAGTATGTGCATTATATTTGCAGTAGTTTTTAGGGTCTAATGATGGTCCTAACTCAATTTTTTTTTTGGGAATTTTTTTTGAAAAAAATGCCTTGTTTTTTAATTTGGATGATTTTTGTTTTTTGTCATTTTTTGTGCCTTATAGCCTTTTTAGCCCAGTTTAAGTATGTGCATTATATTTGCAGTAGTTTTTAGGGTCTAATGATGGTCCTAACTCAATTTTTTTTTTGGGAATTTTTTTGAAAAAATGCCTTGCTATAGCCTTACTTTTTATTTTGGGTGATTTTTGTTTATTGTAATTTTTTGTGCCTTATAGCCTTTTAGCCCAGTTTAAGTATGTGCATTATATTCGCAGTAGTTTTTAGGGTGTAATGATGGTCCTAACTCAATTTTTTTTTTTCGAATTTTTTTGAAAAAAATGCCTTGTTATAGCCTTACTTTTTTTTTGGGTGATTTTTGTTTTTTGTCATTTTTTGTGCCTTATAGCCTTTTTAGCCCAGTTTAAGTATGTGCATTATATTTGCAGTAGTTTTTAGGGTCTAATGATGGTCCTAACTCAATTTTTTTTTTTCGAATTTTTTTTAAAAAAAATGCCTTGTTATAGCCTTACTTTTTAATTTGGATGATTTTTGTTTTTTGTCATTTTTTGTGCCTTATAGCCTTTTTAGCCCAGTTTAAGTATGTGCATTATATTTGCAGTAGTTTTTAGGGTCTAATGATGGTCCTAACTCAATTTTTATTTTGGGAATTTTTTTGAAAAAAATGCCTTGCTATAGCCTTACTTTTTATTTTGGGTGATTTTAGTTTTTTGTCATTTTTTGTGCCTTATAGCCTTTTTAGCCCAGTTTAAGTATGTGCATTATATTTGCAGTAGTTTTTAGGGTCTAATGATGGTCCTAACTCAATTTTTTTTTTTCGAATTTTTTTGAAAAAAATGCCTTGCTATAGCCTTACTTTTATTTTGGGTGATTTTTGTTTATTGTAATTTTTTGTGCCTTATAGCCTTTTTAGCCCAGTTTAAGTATGTGCATTATATTTGCAGTAGTTTTTAGGGTCTAATGATGGTCCTAACTCAATTTTTTTTTTGGGAATTTTTTTGAAAAAAATGCCTTGCTATAGCCTTACTTTTTTTTTGGGTGATTTTTGTTTTTTGTCATTTTTTGTGCCTTATAGCCTTTTTAGCGCAGTTTAAGTATGTGCATTATATTTGCAGTAGTTTTTAGGGTCTAATGATGGTCCTAACTCAATTTTTTTTAAAAAAATGCCTTGTTATAGCCTTACTTTTTAATTTGGATGATTTTTGTTTTTTGTCATTTTTTGTGCCTTATAGCCTTTTTAGCCCAGTTTAAGTATGTGCATTATATTTGCAGTAGTTTTTAGGGTCTAATGATGGTCCTAACTCAATTTTTATTTTGGGAATTTTTTTGAAAAAAATGCCTTGCTATAGCCTTACTTTTTTTTTGGGTGATTTTTGTTTTTTGTCATTTTTTGTGCCTTATAGCCTTTTTAGCCCAGTTTAAGTATGTGCATTATATTTGCAGTAGTTTTTAGGGTCTAATGATGGTCCTAACTCAATTTTTTTTTTAGAATTTTTTTGAAAAAAATGCCTTGCTATAGCCTTACTTTTTATTTTGGGTGATTTTTGTTTATTGTCATTTTTTGTGCCTTATAGCCTTTTTAGCCCAGTTTAAGTATGTGCATTATATTTGCAGTAGTTTTTAGGGTCTAATGATGGTCCTAACTCAATTTTTTTTTTGGGAATTTTTTTGAAAAAAATGCCTTGTTATAGCCTTACTTTTTAATTTGGGTGATTTTTGTTTTTTGTCATTTTTTGTGCCTTATAGCCTTTTTAGCCCAGTTTAAGTATGTGCATTATATTTGCAGTAGTTTTTAGGGTCTAATGATGGTCCTAACTCAATTTTTTTTTTGGGAATTTTTTTTGAAAAAAATGCCTTGTTATAGCCTTACTTTTTAATTTGGGTGATTTTTGTTTTTTGTCATTTTTTGTGCCTTATAGCCTTTTTAGCCCAGTTTAAGTATGTGCATTATATTTGCAGTAGTTTTTAGGGTCTAATGATGGTCCTAACTCAATTTTTTTTTTGGGAATTTTTTTGAAAAAAATGCCTTGTTATAGCCTTACTTTTTATTTTGGGTGATTTTAGTTTTTTGTCATTTTTTGTGCCTTATAGCTTTTTTAGCGCAGTTTAAGTATGTGCATTATATTCGCAGTAGTTTTTAGGGTCTAATGATGGTCCTAACTCAATTTTTTTTTTTCGAATTTTTTTTAAAAAAATGCCTTGTTATAGCCTTACTTTTTAATTTGGATGATTTTTGTTTTTTGTCATTTTTTGTGCCTTATAGCCTTTTTAGCCCAGTTTAAGTATGTGCATTATATTTGCAGTAGTTTTTAGGGTCTAATGATGGTCCTAACTCAATTTTTATTTTGGGAATTTTTTTGAAAAAAATGCCTTGCTATAGCCTTACTTTTTTTTTGGGTGATTTTTGTTTTTTGTCATTTTTTGTGCCTTATAGCCTTTTTAGCCCAGTTTAAGTATGTGCATTATATTTGCAGTAGTTTTTAGGGTCTAATGATGGTCCTAACTCAATTTTTTTTTTTCGAATTTTTTTGAAAAAAATGCCTTGCTATAGCCTTACTTTTTATTTTGGGTGATTTTTGTTTATTGTAATTTTTTGTGCCTTATAGCCTTTTTAGCCCAGTTTAAGTATGTGCATTATATTTGCAGTAGTTTTTAGGGTCTAATGATGGTCCTAACTCAATTTTTTTTTTTGGGAATTTTTTTGAAAAAAATGCCTTGCTATAGCCTTACTTTTTATTTGGGTGATTTTTGTTTTTTGTCATTTTTTGTGCCTTATAGCCTTTTTAGCGCAGTTTAAGTATGTGCATTATATTTGCAGTAGTTTTTAGGGTCTAATGATGGTCCTAACTCAATTTTTTTTTTTCGAATTTTTTTTAAAAAAATGCCTTGTTATAGCCTTACTTTTTAATTTGGATGATTTTTGTTTTTTGTCATTTTTTGTGCCTTATAGCCTTTTTAGCCCAGTTTAAGTATGTGCATTATATTTGCAGTAGTTTTTAGGGTCTAATGATGGTCCTAACTCAATTTTTATTTTGGGAATTTTTTTGAAAAAAATGCCTTGCTATAGCCTTACTTTTTTTTTGGGTGATTTTTGTTTTTTGTCATTTTTTGTGCCTTATAGCCTTTTTAGCCCAGTTTAAGTATGTGCATTATATTTGCAGTAGTTTTTAGGGTCTAATGATGGTCCTAACTCAATTTTTTTTTTTAGAATTTTTTTGAAAAAAATGCCTTGCTATAGCCTTACTTTTTATTTTGGGTGATTTTTGTTTTTTGTCATTTTTTGTGCCTTATAGCTTTTTTAGCCCAGTTTAAGTAAGTGCATTATATTTGCAGTAGTTTTTAGGGTCTAATGATGGTCCTAACTCAATTTTTTTTTTTAGAATTTTTTTGAAAAAAATGCCTTGCTAAAGCCTTACTTTTTATTTTGGGTGATTTTTGTTTATTGTAATTTTTTGTGCCTTATAGCCTTTTTAGCCCAGTTTAAGTATGTGCATTATATTCGCAGTAGTTTTTAGGGTCTAATGATGGTCCTAACTCAATTTTTTTTTTTGGAATTTTTTTGAAAAAAATGCCTTGTTATAGCCTTACTTTTTAATTTGGGTGATTTTTGTTTTTTTGTCATTTTTTGTGCCTTATAGCCTTTTTAGCCCAGTTTAAGTATGTGCATTATATTTGCAGTAGTTTTTAGGGTCTAATGATGGTCCTAACTCAATTTTTTTTTTTAGAATTTTTTTGAAAAAAATGCCTTGCTATAGCCTTACTTTTTAATTTGGGTGATTTTTGTTTATTGTAATTTTTTGTGCCTTATAGCCTTTTTAGCCCAGTTTAAGTATGTGCATTATATTCGCAGTAGTTTTTTAGGGTCTAATGATGGTCCTAACTCAATTTTTTTTTTTTGAATTTTTTTTGAAAAAAATGCCTTGTTATAGCCTTACTTTTTAATTTGGGTGATTTTTGTTTTTTGTCATTTTTTGTGCCTTATAGCCTTTTTAGCCCAGTTTAAGTATGTGCATTATATTTGCAGTAGTTTTTAGGGTCTAATGATGGTCCTAACTCAATTTTTTTTTTTGGGAATTTTTTTGAAAAAAATGCCTTGCTATAGCCTTACTTTTTATTTTGGGTGATTTTTGTTTATTGTAATTTTTTGTGCCTTATAGCCTTTTTAGCCCAGTTTAAGTATGTGCATTATATTCGCAGTAGTTTTTAGGGTCTAATGATGGTCCTAACTCAATTTTTTTTTTTCAAATTTTTTTGAAAAAAATGCCTTGTTATAGCCTTACTTTTTAATTTGGGTGATTTTTGTTTTTTTGTCATTTTTTGTGCCTTATAGCTTTTTTTAGCCCAGTTTAAGTATGTGCATTATATTTGCAGTAGTTTTTAGGGTCTAATGATGGTCCTAACTCAATTTTTATTTTTGGAAATTTTTTTGAAAAAAATGCCTTGCTATAGCCTTACTTTTTTTTTGGGTGATTTTTGTTTTTTGTCATTTTTTTGTGCCTTATAGCCTTTTTAGCCCAGTTTAAGTATGTGCATTATATTTGCAGTAGTTTTTAGGGTCTAATGATGGTCCTAACTCAATTTTTTTTTTAGAAAATTTTTTTGAAAAAATGCCTTGCTATAGCCTTACTTTTTATTTTGGGTGATTTTTGTTTTTTGTCATTTTTTGTGCCTTATAGCTTTTTTAGCCCAGTTTAAGTATGTGCATTATATTTGCAGTAGTTTTTAGGGTCTAATGATGGTCCTAACTCAATTTTTTTTTTTAGAATTTTTTTGAAAAAAATGCCTTGCTATAGCCTTACTTTTTATTTTGGGTGATTTTTGTTTATTGTAATTTTTTGTGCCTTATAGCCTTTTTAGCCCAGTTTAAGTATGTGCATTATATTTGCAGTAGTTTTTAGGGTCTAATGATGGTCCTAACTCAATTTTTTTTTTTGGAATTTTTTTGAAAAAAATGCCTTGTTATAGCCTTACTTTTTAATTTGGGTGATTTCTGTTTTTTGTCATTTTTTGTGCCTTATAGCCTTTTTAGCCCAGTTTAAGTATGTGCATTATATTTGCAGTAGTTTTTAGGGTCTAATGATGGTCCTAACTCAATTTTTTTTTTTAGAATTTTTTTGAAAAAAATGCCTTGCTATAGCCTTACTTTTTAATTTGGGTGATTTTTGTTTATTGTAATTTTTTGTGCCTTATAGCCTTTTTAGCCCAGTTTAAGTATGTGCATTATATTCGCAGTAGTTTTTAGGGTCTAATGATGGTCCTAACTCAATTTTTTTTTTTTGAATTTTTTTGAAAAAAATGCCTTGTTATAGCCTTACTTTTTAATTTGGGTGATTTTTGTTTTTTGTCATTTTTTGTGCCTTATAGCCTTTTTAGCCCAGTTTAAGTATGTGCATTATATTTGCAGTAGTTTTTAGGGTCTAATGATGGTCCTAACTCAATTTTTTTTTTGGGAATTTTTTTGAAAAAAATGCCTTGCTATAGCCTTACTTTTTATTTTGGGTGATTTTTGTTTATTGTAATTTTTTGTGCCTTATAGCCTTTTTAGCCCAGTTTAAGTATGTGCATTATATTCGCAGTAGTTTTTAGGGTCTAATGATGGTCCTAACTCAATTTTTTTTTTTCGAATTTTTTTGAAAAAAATGCCTTGTTATAGCCTTACTTTTTAATTTGGGTGATTTTTGTTTTTTGTCATTTTTTGTGCCTTATAGCTTTTTTTAGCCCAGTTTAAGTATGTGCATTATATTTGCAGTAGTTTTTAGGGTCTAATGATGGTCCTAACTCAATTTTTTTTTTGGGAATTTTTTTTGAAAAAAATGCCTTGCTATAGCCTTACTTTTTAATTTGGGTGATTTTTGTTTATTGTAATTTTTTGTGCCTTATAGCCTTTTTAGCCCAGTTTAAGTATGTGCATTATATTCGCAGTAGTTTTTAGGGTCTAATGATGGTCCTAACTCAATTTTTTTTTTTGGAATTTTTTTGAAAAAATTGCCTTGTTATAGCCTTACTTTTTAATTTGGGTGATTTTAGTTTTTTTGTCATTTTTTGTGCCTTATAGCCTTTTTAGCCCAGTTTAAGTATGTGCATTATATTTACAGTAGTTTTTAGGGTCTAATGATGTTCCTAACTCAATTTTTTTTTTTGGGAATTTTTTTTGAAAAAAATGCCTTGCTATAGCCTTACTTTTTAATTTGGGTGATTTTTGTTTATTGTAATTTTTTGTGCCTTATAGCCTTTTTAGCCCAGTTTAAGTATGTGCATTATATTTGCAGTAGTTTTTAGGGTCTAATGATGGTCCTAACTCAATTTTTTTTTTTTAGAATTTTTTTGAAAAAAATGCCTTGCTAACACACCCAAATTAAAAATTACTTTTTAATTTGGGTGATTTTTGTTTATTGTAATTTTTTGTGCCTTATAGCCTTTTTAGCCCAGTTTAAGTATGTGCATTATATTCGCAGTAGTTTTTTAGGGTCTAATGATGGTCCTAACTCAATTTTTTTTTTTCGAATTTTTTTGAAAAAAATGCCTTGTTATAGCCTTACTTTTTAATTTGGGTGATTTTTGTTTTTTGTCATTTTTTGTGCCTTATAGCTTTTTTTTTAGCCCAGTTTAAGTAAGTGCATTATATTTGCAGTAGTTTTTAGGGTCTAATGATGGTCCTAACTCAATTTTTTTTTTGGGAATTTTTTTTGAAAAAAATGCCTTGCTATAGCCTTACTTTTTAATTTGGGTGATTTTTGTTTATTGTAAATTTTTGTGCCTTATAGCCTTTTTAGCCCAGTTTAAGTATGTGCATTATATTCGCAGTAGTTTTTTAGGGTCTAATGATGGTCCTAACTCAATTTTTTTTTTTTTTTTTTGAAAAAAAATGCCTTGTTATAGCCTTACTTTTTAATTTGGGTGATTTCTGTTTTTTGTCATTTTTTGTGCCTTATAGCCTTTTTAGCCCAGTTTAAGTATGTGCATTATATTTACAGTAGTTTTTAGGGTCTAATGATGGTCCTAACTCAATTTTTTTTTTTCGAATTTTTTTGAAAAAAATGCCTTGCTATAGCCTTACTTTTTAATTTGGGTGATTTTTGTTTATTGTAATTTTTTGTGCCTTATAGCCTTTTTAGCCCAGTTTAAGTATGTGCATTATATTCGCAGTAGTTTTTAGGGTCTAATGATGGTCCTAACTCAATTTTTTTTTTTCGAATTTTTTTGAAAAAAATGCCTTGTTATAGCCTTACTTTTTAATTTGGGTGATTTTTGTTTTTTGTCATTTTTTGTGCCTTATAGCTTTTTTTTAGCCCAGTTTAAGTAAGTGCATTATATTTGCAGTAGTTTTTAGGGTCTAATGATGGTCCTAACTCAATTTTTTTTTTGGGAATTTTTTTTGAAAAAAATGCCTTGCTATAGCCTTACTTTTTAATTTGGGTGATTTTTGTTTATTGTAATTTTTTGTGCCTTATAGCCTTTTTAGCCCAGTTTAAGTATGTGCATTATATTCGCAGTAGTTTTTAGGGTCTAATGATGGTCCTAACTCAATTTTTTTTTTTGGAATTTTTTTGAAAAAATTGCCTTGTTATAGCCTTACTTTTTAATTTGGGTGATTTCTGTTTTTTGTCATTTTTTGTGCCTTATAGCCTTTTTAGCCCAGTTTAAGTATGTGCATTATATTTACAGTAGTTTTTAGGGTCTAATGATGTTCCTAACTCAATTTTTTTTTTTGGGAATTTTTTTTGAAAAAAATGCCTTGCTATAGCCTTACTTTTTAATTTGGGTGATTTTTGTTTATTGTAATTTTTTGTGCCTTATAGCCTTTTTAGCCCAGTTTAAGTATGTGCATTATATTTGCAGTAGTTTTTAGGGTCTAATGATGGTCCTAACTCAATTTTTTTTTTTAGAATTTTTTTGAAAAAAATGCCTTGCTAACACACCCAAATTAAAAATTACTTTTTAATTTGGGTGATTTTTGTTTATTGTAATTTTTGTGCCTTATAGCCTTTTTAGCCCAGTTTAAGTATGTGCATTATATTCGCAGTAGTTTTTAGGGTCTAATGATGGTCCTAACTCAATTTTTTTGAAAAAAATGCCTTGTTATAGCCTTACTTTTTAATTTGGGTGATTTTTGTTTATTGTCATTTTTTGTGCCTTATAGCCTTTTTAGCCCAGTTTAAGTATGTGCATTATATTTACAGTAGTTTTTAGGGTCTAATGATGGTCCTAACTCAATTTTTTTTTTTCGAATTTTTTTGAAAAAAAAAGCCTTGCTATAGCCTTACTTTTTTAATTTGGGTGATTTTTGTTTATTGTCATTTTTTGTGCCTTATAGCCTTTTTTTTTAGCCCAGTTTAAGTAAGTGCATTATATTTGCAGTAGTTTTTAGGGTCTAATGATGGTCCTAACTCAATTTTTTTTTTGGGAATTTTTTTTGAAAAAAATGCCTTGCTATAGCCTTACTTTTTAATTTGGGTGATTTTTGTTTATTGTAATTTTTTGTGCCTTATAGCCTTTTTAGCCCAGTTTAAGTATGTGCATTATATTTGCAGTAGTTTTTAGGGTCTATTGATGGTCCTAACTCAATTTTTTTTTTGGAATTTTTTTGAAAAAAATGCCTTGACTTTTTATTTTGGGTGATTTTTGTTTTTTGTAATTTTTTGTGCCTTATAGCCTTTTTAGCCCAGTTTAAGTATGTGCATTATATTTGCAGTAGTTTTTAGGGTCTAATGATGGTCCTAACTCAATTTTTTTTTTTTTGGAATTTTTTGAAAAAAATGCCTTGCTATAGCCTTACTTTTTAATTTGGGTGATTTTTGTTTTTTGTCATTTTTTGTGCCTTATAGCCTTTTTAGCCCAGTTTAAGTACGTGCATTATATTTGCAGTAGTTTTTAGGGTCTAATGATGGTCCTAACTCAATTCTTTTTTTTTCGAATTTTTTTGAAAAAAATGCCTTGCTATAGCCTTACTTTTTAATTTGGGTGATTTTTGTTTATTGTCATTTTTTGTGCCTTATAACCTTTTTAGCCCAGTTTAAGTATGTGCATTATATTTGCAGTAGTTTTTAGGGTCTAATGATGGTCCTAACTCAATACTTTTTTTTTCGAATTTTTTTGAAAAAAATGCCTTGCTATAGCCTTACTTTTTAATTTGGGTGATTTTTGTTTATTGTCATTTTTTGTGCCTTATAACCTTTTTAGCCCAGTTTAAGTTTGTGCATTATATTTGCAGTAGTTTTTAGGGTCTAATGATGGTCCTAACTCAATTTTTTTTTTTCGAATTTTTTTGAAAAAAATGCCTTGCTATAGCCTTACTTTTTAATTTGGGTGATTTTTGTTTATTGTCATTTTTTGTGCCTTATAACCTTTTTAGCCCAGTTTAAGTTTGTGCATTATATTTGCAGTAGTTTTTAGGGTCTAATGATGGTCCTAACTCAATTTTTTTTTTTCGAATTTTTTTGAAAAAAATGCCTTGCTATAGCCTTACTTTTTAATTTGGGTGATTTTTGTTTTTTGTCATTTTTTGTGCCTTATAACCTTTTTAGCCCAGTTTAAGTTTGTGCATTATATTTGCAGTAGTGTTTATGGTCTATTGATGGTCTTAATTGAATTTTTTTAACTTATTTTTTCCTTATTTTTGAAAATATTTTGTAAAAATGTATTCCTTACTATGGCCTTACCTCAGTTTTAAGGCATTTGAAAAATTTTCGACAAATTTTATGCCTTATTTACCTTCATTTTGATGCTTTTTACTTGCTTTACCTCTGTTTCTTGGCGTTTGAATTTTTGAAAACGTGACATGAAGTCCATTTACCATTTAAAAAGTTTAAAACATTTGATTGAATAATGACAGAAAAAACATTAGTCAGGATACTAAATATTGGTTTTTGATTGCGAGCCTCTTTATTTTATCCTGGTAATGAAGATTTTTGGGGTGGGGAGGATCTTTTTAAAGACAAGACACAAAGTAACAACTCATTTAATTCAAACATGAGTATCAGATGAAGCATTAAAATGTTCATGTTTTTATTCTCCTTTGTGAATTGTGTAAATTTCTTTTTCTCCTCCAGATTGCAAAGAAGCTGAAGTTGAAGCTGAATGAAGTTGATTTCTATGAACCTTTCATGGAGGAACCCGTCACCATTCCAGGGAAGCCCTATATCGAGTCCGAGCTGGTGGAATACATCGAACAGCACGACAGGTGGGATGTAGAATCTAAACGTTTATCCCTTGATGGAAATGCTATCGTTATTGCTAAATGCGAAACTGCTGTTTCAGGCCGACTCTGAGGAAGCTGGAGCCTCACAGCATGTATGAAATCTGGGTAATACTCGTCCTCACAATCACTTTACACACTTTGACTTCCATTCCGGGTTGAAATCCTCACATGGTCCGTCTGTTCTCAGGAGGACGACATCGACGGCGAGCACATCGTTGCCTTTGCTGAGGAGGACGACCCAGGTACGCGTCTACGTTGGCAGCAGTTTTCGGTTGTGGCGGTTTCGATTAATCAGTTCAGCTTTAGGGTTGCCGGTCAGATGCGTGCACAGGGTTTATTTGGTCATAGGGTTTTGGAACACACCAGTCTGGGATTCTGAGGTAAACTAGCTTTAAGGGTGTATCTCAGTGAATCTGCTGCTGTTCAGTTTTATGTATGATGCTGAAAGCGGTAGTCATAACATAGCAGAGTCTCCTTAGGATTTTGGTTGAACAGACCGGTCTGAGATTTGGAGGTAAATAATTATTCTGCGTTTATGCATCAGTGAATTTGCTGCTGTTCAGTGTTCTCAGTGTTATGTATGTTGCTGATAGCGATAGTCATAACATAGTTTAGCCTCCTCAGGCAGAGTTCTTGGTGAGTGCTGTTAGTGCACGATGGTATCCGACCAGAACTGACCTTCTGTAATCACACATCACTTGGGTCAGTGCTTTGTTCTCGTTCTGTCAACTTCTTCTCAGATGGTTTCGAGTTCCTGGAGATCCTGAAGGAAGTGGCACGAGAGAACACTGACAACCCAAACCTCAGCATCATCTGGATCGACCCGGACAACTTCCCTCTGGTAGGACATTTTCCCATTGTAGATATCCTCATTCCAGAACTTAAATATCTTTTTTTTTTTTTTCATTTGAGAAAACCAGAAACCAATCAGAATGAGTTACCTGAAGAATATGCAAATGAAATAATAAACAAAAAATAAACGTAACATAAACAAGAAGACAGTCATCAACATCCCCCGCCAGATTAGTTATCATTATAACTCACAACCTTTTCCTAAATGTCCTAAATCTAAGAACATAAGAAAATATGATCACATCAGAATATAAAATTACTATCTATCATAAACGGTTTCTAAGAAAAGCTGTCTCCTTTAATGATACCGCGAACAGAGTAAAGAAAAACGTAACAAGGGCACTTCTCATTTTCGAATTCCATCAAGGTATTGATACCCTGAAGCCACACACCGAATTTGGTTATCCTATCTTAAACTTGTTTCTCGGTGAAAAGCTGTCCATTTTAACTTGGATGGATGGACGGAGCTCAAACCTATATCCTCCTTCCACACCTTTATGGCGAGGGATAATAAAACGTTTACATTGTTTTTCATACAAACAGACATGGGCACCCCGGGGACACATCTGTCATGTAACTGCACAAAATGACAGAAAAATATACATAATGACAATGAAGAAGAAAAAAGCAATATGAAATGACTTCAAAAATACACAAGGTCATATGGAATTCCAGAACTCTCTCCTGGTCAGTTCTGGTCAGACTGCCCTAAGCAGGCCAGATACCATCGTACACTGATAGCATTCACCAAGGTCTCTGCCTGAGAAGGCTCTGCTATGTTATGACTACCGCTATCAGAAATAGACATAACACTGAGAACACTGAACACACTGAAAGCTGGTTTACCTCCGAATCCCAGACCGGTCTGTTCCACCAAAACCATTTCACCAGATACATTACTATATAAATGCACAGAATAATAGAGAAATATACAAAATGACATCAAAAATTCACAAAATGACTCCAAAATCACAGGAAATGAAAACGTAAACAAAGAAAATAATAGAAAATTCTACAAAAAAAAATAACAAAAGGACACAATTCTATATACAGTAAATACACAGAATGACAGAAAAATATACAGTAACACTTTAGATTATTGGACACCTATTAACCATTTATTAGTTGCTTATTAGCATGAAAATTAGTAATATATTGACTCCTAATTAGTCATTATTAAGTAATTATTACTGCCTTATTCTGCATGGCCTTATTTTACAACCAGTAAGCCATTAACTAAGAGTTTCCCTAAAAAACCTTATTACTTATTAGTAGTAAGTAAGGAAAGTGTTGTATATGAATTATGATCTCAACATGCTAGGGTTGACATTAACCCTAATCCTAATCCCGTTTGGACTGCGGAACTGCCATTAAGTCTATAATAAGGTATTAATAAGAAAAAGACATTAATAAGTACTTAATAATGCATCAGTAAGTAGTTAATGATGACTAATTATCATTAAGTATGTTACTGATGCTAATAAGCAACTAAATAATGGTTAATAAGTGTTCCCTAAACTAAAGTGTTACCAAATACACACATATTGTTGCCCGTTGCTGTGTTGAAACAATAAAAATAGTTGTAAAATGTAATTAAAAAAAAAAAAAAAAAAACTGTATATGTGACCAAATTAATTACATACAAAATGACTTGAGCACTGCACTAAATAAGATATATAAACCAGTATAACACCAGTTTTCTTTTCTTTTCCTCCTTTTCTATGTTTTTGAAATATTCTATAGCATGTGGATGAAAAAAGCAATTTCCCCCTGGGAAGAATAAAGTAAATTGATTCTGATTCTAATTCAGATAATTTCACAAAATATCTACTTTACAGTTTATTTCTAAACAGAGGAATACATAAAACTTTAGGGTCACGTCAAAAACTCGACAAGATGAGGCGTATTATTCTAGGCTTTGCATTGTAGTGTAGTTAAATGATTGTGCCACCGTATAAGTATAGGTATAAGAATACTATAAGATCTGTGAGCGTGTCTGACTCTGTTCCTTTTGTCCTGTTCTTCCTTTCAGCTGGTCCCTTACTGGGAGAAGACCTTTCGCATCGACCTCTCGTCCCCACAGATTGGTGTCGTTGACGTTGAAGATGTGAGAGACTTTTTTTGTAAAATCTGAAATAAAAACTTGGAAATGTCAGTGGATAAAAATTGATGTGCTAATCAAAGATGAATAACAGACGTTCTGTGGAACCTGAGAAGTAAATACAGTCACCATTGAAGGTCCAGGAAGTCGCGAGTTGACACCGGTAGTCGTTTAGGCAGAAGCTGAGCCAGTGGTTGAAGCTGAGGGTTGGACCAGGGATCATTTTGACCCCTGACTACTTGGTGGAGAGTCAACATGTTAAATGCTAATTGCTTAAACTAGAGGTTCTCAACCTTTTCAGAACGCGACCCCCAAAATAAAGGTTCCAGAGAGCGGGGACCCCCACTGTAGCTGAAGGTGGTTTAACACAGACATGAACATTGAAGAACAGTCATGTGCAGACAGGACCATCTATAAGAGGGAATAAAGGGGACAGATTTTTGGGGTCCATCCATAAAGTCAGTAAAATGATGGTCCATTGTTCTATGAATCTGTGATAAACACATTTATTTATTCATCTGAATAATATTCACTGTTATCCAGGAAGTTTAGTATAATTTGCGTCCTAGTATGTAGTCATCTTAAAGATGTAAATCCTTGTTTTGATCTGAAACAAATCAAATAAATAAATAAAAATGGTGAAAAAAAGGTGGTGAAATGGGATTTTAAAAACCACAAAAGTTGGTTAAAAGTTGCCAAGTAAAGGACAGAAAAAGTAATAAAAAGGGTTCAAAATGTCAATATTGAAACAATTAGTTAAAACTGGCAAATAATGGGCATGACAAATAGTGAATGTGGTTAAATTGTCAAAAATAAGCATGAAATATGGTGAAAAGAGGTTAAAAGTGACAATAATGATGCAGCTTTAGGTGGAAAGTGTTTATTTGTGCTGAAAATGTGCAGAAAAGGAATAGAAATTTGATGATGAAGTGGCCAAAATGGGAGTAATGTAGCAAAAACGCATTAAAAGTAGAAAAATGATGGCAAGCAAAAGTGATGAAAATAGGTTAGTTTGGTGTAGTTGCCAAAATGGGTTCAAATGGGGTCCCAAAACCAAGGTTGAGAACCCTGGGAAACCATTACAAATTGGGATATTTTATAAATTAATCAGAGTAAATCTGGACGTATGATCACCCTAATGTTGGCGGATTTTTAAACTGATTGACATTCAAGGACAAGTTGATTTTAAACAAATATATACATATGTATTCAAGGCTAATGAAATAATATCCATAACTCTAGCCCTGAATAAAACAGCCTGGTGACGCTACTGGTATACAGAGGCTATTATTCTTAATTGAGGGCTGACTACTAAAAATGTCAGGATGTTTCTGTCGTGTGCAGATTAAGTGTAAAGACGTTGAGACTAACGGAGGTCACTGGGTTTTGGACAGGCCGACAGCGTGTGGATGGAAATGGACGACGACGACGACATGCCCACGGCCGATGAGCTGGAGCAGTGGATCGAAGACGTTTTGTCCGGAAAGATCGATCCGGACGACGACGATGAGGAGGAGGAAGATGATGACGACGACGATGATGATGATGATGATGATGACGATGATGACGATGATGACGATGACGATGACGAAGACGACGACGAAGAAGACGACGACGACGACGATGATGACGATGACGACGATGATGACGAATAAGTTTCTATCAAATTAGCTGCTAATGGTAAAACAACTCTTGTATTTTTTCTACAACCGCGCAGCGAACCCGCCTTGTGTACGGTGTCCTGTTAGGGACACATTTGATGGTGGACATTACTGGAAACCTCTTCTGTCCGTCAGGGGAGACTTAGCCAATCAGAGGCTTGTTAGCTTTAAGGGTCTAAACTAGGGTGACCATAACAGGGGACACTTGGACCGACTTCGGCATACTCAAACTACTCAACGTTTTCCTGAATTTACCTTGTAATGGAAAATTACAAATTAGATGAATAACTTTTTTAATTGTCCTTAAGGTCTGCAGAGAAATTAATGTAAAATGAACACGTAAAGAATAGCTAGAGATTGAACTTTAACTTCCTACAGTTTCTCCTCGTGGCTCCTTTGTTTTCAAACCCCTCTCGGAACCTCTATCCATGGAGGTTTTATAATCCAGAGGGTCCTTCCTGATGATATTTTATTAAATCCACCGGTATTTTGTTTCTTTAAATCCATCTTGGACTTTAGTCTCCTTTTCTCTGCCTCGTCTCTGAACATTTAATCAAAACAAAGTGGTATCTTTAATGATTCCGTCACATGTGAGTAAACTCTTTAGCTTTCAG
Organism: Gouania willdenowi; assembly: GCF_900634775.1. Classification (NCBI taxonomy): domain Eukaryota; kingdom Metazoa; phylum Chordata; class Actinopteri; order Blenniiformes; family Gobiesocidae; genus Gouania; species Gouania willdenowi. Next base: position 52 of record NW_021144973.1, on the reverse strand, counting down.
AAACTGCTAGAATTTCTCAGATGGAGCAAACATTAGCAGAGTTACGGACTTT
>NW_021144972.1:0-25906 GCF_900634775.1 Gouania willdenowi | reverse complement strand
TTCATCAAATCTTCTTCAAATCTTCAAATTTTCCTCTTCAAATCTTGAATAATCTCATTTTGCCTATGTTTTAATAGTTGTTTAGTCCAAGTGTTCACAGTGAATGAACTTCAGATTGCTGTCTGGTTAGAGTTTCTTTACAGGCTTTTATTTTGAAACCCAGAAGTCAGCACAACTTTTTGAAATCCAAGCAAAAGATGAACTCAACCATACACGTTGGTAACTCGGTAACATAAAAGCTAAACATTTGACCATTTGATGATAAGTTAAAGATGAAAAAAAATAAATTGTGACAAATTATGAACAAATGGACGAGAGTCAAAGATTATTATCTAAACACAGCGTCATCTGTCATCATTACATTGTTGGTTTCTGCATGGTTTGTGTGAGTGTGACCGCCGCTCTCTCCGTGTGTGTGTGTGTTTGTGTGTGTGTGTGTGTGTGGCTCAGACTCTCATCACCGTGGCTCCCGTTCAGTCTCTGCCAGCCCGATGAACGCCTGCCCCAATCATCGCCAGAACAACGCCGAGCGCTGGAGGCTCTCCTCCGCCAGCACGCCAGACATCACTCAGCGCCAACGCAGACGAAACTCCACACCGGTGAGACGCTCATAGTCACACACAGTACATATAAACAACAAATACCAGGAATATTCAGACGAATAACAGTTTAACAGTCTAGAATAATATTCTAAATATATATTAGCGAACATTATGTGTTATATGTTAAATAAAACAAAGATTTGTCCATTTATCGCTTGTATCAAACTCGAGGCCCGCGGGCCAAGTCCGGCCCACCAGATCATTTAGTCCGGCCCACTGGAAGTTTTTGTTCAAAGTAAAAAAAAACTGCAAAAACACTACTTTTTTTTACATTAACATAAAAGTTCTACATAAAATACAATAAGGGTTGCAGTACTACATTATTATTATTTTATACAGTAATATTAAATCACAATTGTTTTTAAAAAGATGTAAAATTCTCGCAAAGAATCCCACCGAATTCTAGCAAATCACATAGGAAAATTTGAAAAAATTAGTTGCAAAATTTTCCTTCACATAAACAGGGATTTTTCTGGTTCGGCCCATTTTAGGTTTAACTGAGTTGTATGTGGCCCTAGAACTAGCATTAAAACACAGATTAATGACAAGAGTATGAATATTAAGGCCCTCTAAGGCAATTTTAAACAAAGCAGAGTGATAATATAAAACAATTTGTGTCTAAAAAATAGAACAGGACTAAAAATGTTTTACCAGCTTGTTTTGAAAAGTCTGATATTTATTAGTTTAACATGTTTGCTTTTATTAGACACGCTGTTTGTCTGTGTCCCCTCGTTTGTGAAGGTGGACAGAAAGAAGAAAGAAAAGAAGGACAAGGAGAGGGAGAACGAGAAGGAAAAGAACGCGCTGACTAAGGAGAAAGTTCAGAAGAGACCCACCACGTCTCCCACTCCCACCATCCAGAGATCCAGACCGGAGATCAGGTGTGACACATCACTCAGGGTTCTGCTGTAGGTGCTGAAGGGATTCCTTCAGTTATCAGCTCATTAATTAATCCACATATTATCATGCTTTATTATGTACATGTATAACTCCAAAAGTAGAACATAACACGACACGAATATTCAACGCAAGTCATTTTATTTCATCTTCTTAAATTGAACAATTAATATTCAGGCATTATCTTCTTATTTAACTCAAATTAAACTCAAAATGATGTTGCCTTCAAGGCAATAAAAATGATAAATATAAAAAATAATGTTATAGTAAATGTATGTATTATTATTACTAATATATTATGATAATAATGTTATTAAAGAAAAATTAGAAAAAAGCAAGAATAGATAAAAATAATAAGTGATATAAATACAAATAATGAACCTGTCTGTGTTATATATATGTTTTATGATATTTACCACAAAAGGAGCTTCTTTGAATATGTCTTCTTTAAACAGGCATTTAAGCTTTAAAAACAAGTCATTGTTCACACGTACCATTTTATTGACGGACTTGTGAAATGACTGAGAAATGTCAGTGGTCGTTTAATGATATTCTAAGTCACTAATCACAAGTTTTAGTTGTGTTTCACTGCAATATTCTGAAGCACAATTTTTGCTCTGCAGTCCTTCATGCAAGGTGAACACCCCTGTATTGTTATATCTTTGACATGGTTAAAAAAGGATAGGCTAAAGAGTGTTATTACACTTGCTGTTAGATGTCATTTCCTGTCTCCGCCTCCTTCACAGTACCCCAAAGCCCAAAAACAGGCCTCCGTCACCCGCCACCCCCAAAAGCCGCCCGCTCTCCCCCCTGGTGCCTGCAGCTCCCTTAAAGATGCCCACAGGGAAGAAGACTCCTCCTCCCACAGGCTCCACCTCCTCTTCATCCTCGGGGTCAAAGACGCGACCCAAACGAGCTCAGACGCCCGCCAGGGTCCAGCCTCAGGCCGTCGCTGCGGTCACCGTGGAAACCAGTGAAGAGCCACAACAGCCTGACGATGCAGAGGGGAAAAAGGGTGAGTGTGTGGTTGCCATGGTGACGGAAGGCTGCCAGTACAGCCCCAAGGCGACGGAAAAACTGTGGCCGACGATTATAATTGTAATTGCGTAGTTGATAATTAATTACAATTACGGAATAACTATAATAGTAATTGTAATTTTAAAAATCTGTTGTCTATTGACTTCAGATCATGCAATTGTAATTGCTATAATTGCCAATTATTATTTAATGCAAAACTGGGGAACCATGTTACAGTTCTATGTACAGTTCTACACATACAGTATGTAGTTAATAATTATGAAAATGTGTTTCATATCAAGCTTTACCACATTTTACCATTTAAAAAAAAAAGATTAAATGGAGGACTATACTGACACAAAAAAGGCTCAGACGCCCACACCAAAAATATTAAAAGCTATATTTTCATTGATTAGGAATCCTAACAATGTAACCAATAGATGGAAAAGAAATGAGATGATAGAGAATTGTTTTTAGTGTATTTTACAGCTGATTTAGGAGCCGTTATCATAGGAGATGCTAACAGAAAGCTAACACAAGAGGAAGGTTAACGTTTATTACGTTATTCATAATTAATTGTAATTGAACTTTAGTCATTAAGGACGTAATCGTAATTGAGGATAAAAAAATTATAGAAAATTAATAACAAATAATTGTAATTGGAAAAAATGCTGGTCACTGTAATCATGATTGAATTTTAATTGAACATGCATAATAAAGACGTAATTGTAATTGAAAAATGTAATTGACCCTAACCCTGGTGTGCATGCGTACGTGTGTGTGTTTAACTTTCTGAAATTGAATCTGGTTATGTAACATTTGAGCGTCTGCCTGTTCGTAAAGACGAGATATAAAAGATGAATGGAAGTGTGTATGTTCCAGTTTGTTGTCTTTCTAGATCCTTACCCCCATCCTGTGTCCACCCCCCCTGCAGCCTCCGGTCCTCTCCCCGCCATCGTGGTGTCCTCTGCCCCTCTCACCCCTCCATCTCTCAGCCCTCCAGTCGTGACAGCGGCTCCTCCAGTGGTGACGAGTCCAGAACCAGCTGCTGCTCCTCCTGCAGAGACACCAGTCAGCAGTCCCGCTCCAGCCGCCCCCAACAAGCCGTCAGCGGGCACCAACAACCCGGAGGAGGCCGCTCGCGTCCTGACGGAGAAACGCAGACAAGCCCGAGAGCAGCGTGAGCGGGAAGAGGCGGAGCGTCAGGAGCAGGAGCGCAAGAACAAGTCAGCTGGAATACTGTCTTCACCTTTATGATGAAAGGGTTTGGTGTGAATGACTCTGAAATCCACTTCCCAGGCTGCTGCGGGAGGAGGCGATGGCGCGGGAGGCGGAGGAGACGAAGCGCCGGGAGGAGGAGGCGCGATTCATGGCCGAGCAGCAGCGTGTGAGGGATGAGGCTCAGCGAGTTCAGGAGGAGAAGGAGGAGCAGGAGAGAGCCAAGGCTGAGCAGGAGGAGAACGAAAGGATGCAGAAACAGGTCAGTGAGGTACCGTCACCATAGCAACCAGGGATAAAGCCTGCATCAGGGGGACCAATCAGATGATAAAAAGACTTTTGTCTAATGGGGTTTAATGGGATGTGAAAACCAAAAGATATATAGAAAAATGAAATATCATGGGGGTAAAATAGATAAAATAATGAAATAATAATTTTTACTTTTTACATTAAAAAAATATATTATTTCATTTTAAAATTGATATTCATATTTTATGTTATTTTTAATTATTATTATTATTATTATTTATTTTTTATTATTGTTTTCTATACTTTCACATTTCAATTTCAAATAAAATGAACTTTTCAAAATAGATAAATTAATTAAATAATTATTTTACGTGTACTTTTTACACAATTAAAAACATTATTATTTTATTTTTAAATCAATTTTATTATTTTTAATGGTTTTATTTGTATTATTATTATTATTATTATTATTATTATTATTATTATTATTATTATTATTATTATTATTATTATTCTTTAGACACGCCATCTTTCTGTACATTCATTAATATGTATTGTTCTTCTTGTGAGTCGAGCCATTCACTAAGACCAGTGGCTGCTGCTGGTTTGACTGGGACCACAGAAGGCTGTAAAAACCCTTTAACTTTCCATTAACCAACATGAATCCCCACATGCACTAAGTCCATTAACCATCTGGGCAGATTAAGGCACATATAGGAAAGTGAGCTGTGCACGAGCCCTGATCTCACTAATGTTCATCTGTGCAGATTAGAGCAGAACTGTTACTGTTGCTGTCACGCAGGATGTGTGTGTGTGTGTGTGAGGCGTGAGCCCTCAGACTCTGAGGCCCCCTTGTCTGCCCGCTTAGATGCCCGCTTAGATGCCAGCTGGTGACCTCTATAATGGTGACGGGCAGAGGCTGAGGACAGAGACAGGCTTGTGTGGCCTCTGTGTCTGAGTGAGCGGCTGAAGCTGCTTTGTTCTGCCCCGACTACACACGTGTATGTAAACACTAGTGTGTGCAGTCAAATGTGATTGACCCGACCCTAAAGGGTTAAACCAGGGGAGCAGTGATGGACAACTTTTATCACAGTGGGGGCCGAAAAAATGTGATTGTCTGATCTGAGGGACAAATTATTAACATTCATGTCAGCATTTAGAAACATTTTATTGTACTTCTGTGTGTTATTGGAGTAGTATTTTCACCACTATTTTGTTTGGTTGTTAGTAGGATTACCCTAGGAATACTTAAGAGATTTTGACAAAAAATTATCTCCATAGATAGACCTTAGGCCATGGAAGATTCCATTAAATTTTACAAAAATAATTTGACCCTGTGTCAGTGAGACTTGCCTTTTCCTGATCTTGTGCTTTTATTTTGATAGAGGCAAAAAAATTCCTGCTCTGGGAATCTTTGCATTCCATGTATTTCAGACGGTAAATGTGATTCTTCCCCTAAGACTCAGGAAGAACTCCACACCAGCGATCAGTGCCACATTAGCTTAGCACGTAGCAGCGCTAGCTTAGCAAGGTCAAAGGTTAAGGAGGCGTGTCTCGGTTATCACACATGATATTTACCGTCCATACCTAACATTACGGCCTTTAGTTTCCCAACTATATATTGGACACATTAAGTCTACATTTACAACAGACACAGGCAACTGGTGGCCTGGGGGCCACATGCGGTCCCCAAAGTAAATAAATGCACAAAATAACTCCAAACACATCCAAAATGACCAAAAAAATACAAAAAAAGACATAAATGTACGAAAGAACTCCAAAAACTTACAAAATGACAAACTAATTTGACCACAAAAAAAAACACTAAATGACAACAAAAACACACCATACAAGAGCACCTAGGGGTCCTGATGCACAAGCTCCTTATCGTTCTCCAATCTCCATTTCTCAGTTTGGCTCTGTTTTCTGTTAAAGTTTTCCCTTCCATCATGCTCCCTGCATAAAATGTAATATATGTGCCATAAAATGACCATAGAGATTCAATTAAAATAAATGGACTTGGATCTAATTTTGTGCAGCCTCCACAGTAAATGCTCAAAATAAATCTCAAAATGACCAAAAAATGCACCAAAGGACTCCAAAAATGTGCAAAACGACAAAATAAACCAATAATTGGCCCCCATAAAACCACTAAATGACAGCAAAAACACACAACACAAGAGCGCCTAGGATCCTGCTGCACAATTTGACGGCTCCTTATCTTTCTCCGGTATCCATCGCTGAGTTTGGCTCTGCTTCCTATTGAAAAGGCAGTTTCTCCTCTCCATCGTGCTTCCTACTTAAATGTAATATAATATGTGCCATGAAATTACAATAGAGATGAGAAAAAGAAGCAGCAGAGCACACAGAGAATGTTGTGCCCTCTGGTGGTCAAATAAAGCACATTTATTGTTCGTGTCGTGATTTACTCTGAATGAATAGTGCGACACTGATTTAAGCAGCAGTTAGACAAAAAATACTAATATACTTCAAACTACATTTCAGAGTTATTAAAATAAAGCTTTATTTTCTTGTTTTATAGTTTATTATAAACATGAATAATAATGATTATTTGATTTCTAAATGGTTTGTCTAACCAAAGGAAGGGAAGCAAGATTTTGTTCAGAGTAGGAATTACAGCAAAAACAGAACTTTTTTAAAATTCCATGTAAGTTGTAGATACGATGGGGGATGCAATACTATATTATTTACAGTGATATTAAATTGCAAATTCTAACAAATTATCCTACAGAATTCTAGCAAATTTTGAGAAAATTAGTGGCAAAGTCAAGGAATTTTTATCAAATACTTCATTCTGGATTTTGTATGAATTTGTGCTTTTTTTTACCCTTCACAAAAAATAGGGATTTTTGTGGTCCGGCCCACTTGTGGTCAAACTGGGTCGTACGCACGTACCCTTGAACTCAAATGAGTTTGACACCCCTGAATTAAATGATTTCAAATGTTTAGGTTTGAATCAAAGCCTCAGGTTTTTCCAAATGAAGTTTACATGAAATGAATTCCTCAATCCACGATGGTCTCAGAATCCTGGGAGGTGATTTAAAGACTGGTTTTACTCTGATGTCCTTTTTATGTTGACGCTCCTTCATCAGAGGGAGGAGGCCGAGGCCAAAGCCCGAGAGGAGGCTGAGCGTCAGCGCGTGGAGCGGGACAAACACTTCCAGAAAGAAGAGCAGGAGCGTCTGGAGAGGAAGAAGGTGAGCAGAGGAAAGAACACCAGTGATCAGATCATGTGTGTGTTTACGTCTAAAGGCTCTAACACTGTGTGATGTGTTCAGCGTCTGGAGGAGATCATGAAGAGGACCCGTAAGAGCGACGCAGGAGACAAGGTCAGGGGTGTTCAACATTAGAACAGTTTATCTGCTGGTGTTTCTGGAATAAAACGGTTTTATTTTTGATCTCAGAAGGACGTGAAAGCTGTTGCTCAGGTCAACGGGAAGGATACGGAGCTGAATAAAGGTACAGCCGTCACACCTGGGGAGGCTTTTAAATGAGTGATGCAGACATTTGAATGATTATTAATTAGGGATATAACGATTCACTCAACTCCCGATACGATTCGATTCACGTTACTGGGTTCACGATACGATTCTCTCACGATTTATTTTACAAAATTGGACTGTAGACAAATTATGACTGAAAAATATTCCATTATTTTTTGGGGGGAAAAAACTAGAAAATACTGTACTATTTTCCTTTTATTTTTCATTGTCAAAAGAATCCCTTGATAAACTATTCAAAATAATGCAATTTAACTAAAAATAATTCATGAAATAAATAAAGGAATAATACAAATGAAGAAGCCTATTAATTTAAATTCTGGTTCTATAGTAAACAATGCAAAACTGCATAATAGTTCTTTTTCTTTTTAAAAGTGCAACTGAAAATGTATTTTGTGCCTTAACAATTGGACTTTAAAAAAAAAAAAAAACAGTCTGCATTGTATTTAGGTCAGATATTTCTTTGGACCAGGGCACTGGTAACCCAGTGGTCGGTTGGCATGCAGCTTTTCCAGCAGTGAAGAAGATGCTATGAGCTAGCAGACAGAGCTAATAGAAAAATGGGACTTTTAATGATCGTCACGTAATATTACAGATATTCTTTCGGTGCTAAAGGGGTAAGGAATCATTTATGAACATGTTTAAGAGTAGAAGGCAGCCAGAAAGAAAGTAGTAGCAGATTCCGCCCGACGCCTCAGCATTTGGACTGTTTAAAAAAAGTACTGTGATTCAATTTTCAGAGAATTGATGTGAACCGTGATACCTATTAATCGATTTTTAACTGCCTTACAATTAATCGTTACATCCCTATTATTAATTAATGACACAAGTTTTTAGCTGCTCAGAACCAAACGTGATGCCCATCAGCATTTATAATACACTTCAATATGGTTTAATGAATCTACTGTTATTCTGCATGTTCTTTTTTTTTTCTTCTTCTGAGGAAATCCTACTTCCCAAACAATGAACAGATTTTGCACAAAGGTCCAGTCCCATCTCAGATTGTCTGAGCTGCAAAAACAGGCCAATAGTCCTAAAGGTGGCGCTACAACAAGCTTCTAAAGCAGGGGTGTCAAACTCATTTTAGTTCATATTTTAGGCTAAATATGGACCAATTTCAACATTAATGTGTCCAGGTTTTCACTTCCAGTTAAAAATTACACAATGTATGGAAGGGATCAACAACATTTAGATTATTATAAGTGACAGATACTTAAATATCCTATTTTTTAATAATTTTTTAAATTTAATTTCTGGAGATTTTGTGGAATCATTTGAGAAATATTTTTTTACCTGATGGAGCAAATAAATCATTGTTAAAAACAAATGACCAACATCTCAATGCTGTCTAGATGTAATTTGTGTATTTTTGGATTGTTGTCTTAATAACTGAATTTTTGACAACCGTTTGAAATCAGTCTTTAATAATATATAGTATAGTGCCCGTTGGAAGTATGTATTTATGTGGGAGCTTAAGTAGAGTTGTCAATTATGGCCAAATGAGTGTGTTTGAAGGTTGGTAGTGTTATAAAGGGGTTTATTTGCGAGTGCGAAGTTAAATAGCGTGTGCGATTTCCCTGGTTTAATTCTACGGGACATGCACATGATAAATTTGTTTTTTACTCATTTTTGTATTTTTGTTGTTTGGTGTATTTTTCTTTAATGTATGTTTTTTAGAGTCGTGTATTTTTGTATCTTTCTGTTGTCTTTGTGCGCTTTTTTTGTCTATCTATTGTTTTTTGTAGCCATTTCTGTGTGATTATAGAGTCATTTTGTGCATTTTTGTACCTTTTTTGGTGTAGTTTTGTGCATTTCTGAAATGTTTATATTCGTAAAAGATGACGACAGGCTCACAGGAGTAAACCTTAAATTCTGTAACGTCCACAGTATCAGGATTGGGGTGTGTGTGTGTGTGTTAAACTAATAAAGGTCTCTGTGCAGCTCCTGGAGTCCTGCAGCTTCCTGGTGCGGCAGCCCCGGCTCCGTCACAGACCCTCACGGTGAACGGCGTCCAGTCGACCGCTCACCAAAATGGTGTCGCAGCCGACTTTGAGAAGCAGCAGCAGCAGCAGCAGCAGAGCGCCATGGTCAGTGAACCCATCCTGGTGGTATCCGGGGAACCGTTCCTGATGAAGACCGGTCCCATGAAGCCTCAGCATGTCGCAGGTACACAGAGTTCTGACTCTCATAAAGACCAACATTTATTTATTATTAGTATTATGATACTAAAAACAATTATAATAACAGTAATAATATTAATGTTGATAATAATAATATTAATGATAATAACACGAATAACAGTAATAATATTAACAATTATAATAATAATGATAACACGAATATCAGTTACAATGTTAATAATAATAATAATAATATTAATAAATACATGTAGATTTGGCTAATATTTATGATTAATATAATATTAAATTTGGCTAATAATATTAATGATGATAATAATAACAATAAGAGTAATAATAAAAACACCAATAAAAAATTATAAAGTGCAATGTTGATAATAATGATAACAATAACAGTATTTATTATTATTATTATTATTATTATTATTATTATTATTAATAATAATAATAATAATAATAATAATGAACAAGGGCAGCAGTTATGAATATTTATTTAACAATTGTAATTTTTTTTCTCTTTATTGAATGTAAATACAACCATATCTGGCAAAAAAAGATCTACATATTGTTGCATAACAACCAGAAACAGAAAATTAAAGATACCGCAAAAATACAATCGACTTTGAAAAGTAAATAAACATTTTTTTTTTCTAAAAAGAATAAAAAAATAAAAAGAACATTAACAATGATAATAATTCACGCAGAAGTGACTCAAGTTTGTTGTTCATTTGTTTCTTGAAAAGTCTTTTTTTTCTCAGGGTTGCAGAAGAAATTTAACCTTACTTTAATATAAAAGTGATGTTATTTATTATCCCCGCCACAAAGTGTGAAGGGGGATATAGGTTTGAGCTCCATCTGTCCGTTCAAGTTAAAGGGGATGTTTTTTTTTAGAAACCATAATTCGGTGAGTGTCTTCAGGGTATCAATACCTTGATGGAGTTCGAAAATGAGAAGTGCGCAATTATTTTTTCCGGCGTTATTGCCCTTGTTCCGTTTTTTTTTTACTCTGTTCGAGGTATCTTCAAATGGGACAGCTGTTCTTAAAAACCATTTAAGATAGCTAGTAATTTTATATTCTGATATGATCATATTTTCTTATGTATACATCTAAGTTCTTAGATTTAGGACATTTAGGAAGAGGTTTTGCGTTATAATGACAACCAATCTGGCGGGGGATGTTAATGACTATGTCTTCTCGTTTGAACTTAACAAATGTGTCTCCTGCAGAAGTCCTGTGAGTCTTCGTAGACGCGCCTTACGTCTGTCTCTGCTCGAGCTATGAGATTCACGCTACGCCACAGCGGCTTCGTATCCAACAGTGTGCCAAAACAAAACTAACAGCAGTGTTTGAACGGCGCCGCACAGCGGACGGCGAGAAACGAGGAGGAGGAGGAGGAGAAACGAGGAGCAAAAACTGCCTGGAAAATGCATCCCCAAGTATTTTTTAAAAAATGACTAAAAAAAGCAACTATTCTCTGTCGTCACTGCGTGTCTTGGTGCAACATTTGTCGAGTCTCATTGAAATGTCACATGCAGATTTTATAGTGCACCTTAAAGATGACTGTGTATCAAATTTTAGAAAATACAGTATAAAAAAAAAATTCTTAACATGCATCATATTTGACATGGGTTGTTATTATTACCGTGCTATGGTGTTGTTATTAAGTTGAAACGTGTGCGTGTGTGTGTGTGTGTAAGTGAGCGAGTGTGTGTGTGTGTGCGAGAGGGTGTTTGACTTTTCTTTGGTCTTGATTCGTTGAGTTATTTAACACGGACCCGGCCACAGACTATGGGTGTACAGAGAGTCGGGGAGATTTGTGAAATAAAGCTTTATGAAAGGGAGCGTCTGTTTGTCACTCACACTTTATGAAAACTAAATAAATTTAAAAAAAAATGTTCTGCTTTCTTTTTAACACAAAAATTGAAGAATTTTCAACATAAAAAGTTCTACATTCTTTGTTGCTGCTTAAATATTTTTTCATATTTTACTATTAAAAAAAACTATTCAAACGGCAAAGCTTTTATTTACAACAGGGCTGTCGACTCACGCTGCTGTAAGGGATTTGCAACTGGTGGCCTGTGGACCCGATTCGGCCTTCAGAAGCTTTGTATAGGGGCCTGAGCATCGTAGGCACCGTTCCGTGTTAGATGCAGACCCTTCCATTTTTTTTTTTTTTTTTGTGGATGCGTAACCTAATTTTTATATTTATAAGAAAAGAAATAAAAGGTGGGAGAGACATGCTCCAAATGTTTCAACCAGATCTTTTGAATCAGTCCTTTAATATCAGACATTTAATACATGATTAGTATCTTAATCAATGAGTCCAACAGAAAGAAAACAATAATATTAACAAAGATTAGGACATTTGGTTGGCAAAATATCATTTCATTTTCAAATTTTCCACACATTTATATACATTTATACAAAAATATACATAAATGGAAAATGATACATCACAGGCTGGAAACTTTTCTCATAACGGGGGCCATAAATGTGATTGATCCGAGGACCACATTATCAGAGAATTGATGTCAGCATTTAGAATAATCACCATTCTAAGCGTTACCACAGGAGATAAGTTTTTGGTCTATTTTTGTTTACATGTTTTATGTGTTTTTCGTGTGTTCATAGAGTAATTTTGTGTATTTTTTTTTACATACACACACGTACACTGCATTTTATTATGGCTAAAGAGACGAAAGATGCTCTCAGATGTCCACATGGGGGACTCCTTCTCCCATTGCTCCAGGTTTTACATCCATTTTGTTCCACATTGAACACCATGAAGCCCCAAAAACAATGATACACACTTAACATTGTCACTTACAAACCCTCTGCTTCAAACTCATCAACAATAAGAATGAAACGTATTGGACCTAAATGTATCTGTCCCAGTAACAGATGCACAATATGTCTTAGAAACATTGATTTCCTGGCTTAAAGTTAGAGAATAAAGTTGAATATTCCACTAGTGAATGTGTGTGTTTGACTAACGCTTGTATTTGATTGGCTGTGGCCTGAGATCACTGAGAATAGAATAAATTGCTGAGGTTTGGATGAGCCAATAGATCAAACCAACCCACATTACATTCTTCTCTGGCAACAACATTATCTAGCATGCAGACATGAAAAGCCCTGTGGCTCCTGCTGTGCTTGCTTTGCCTCTAACAAGGCTCCTATTGGTGGGATCAGTCACATCTGTCACTGCAGTGAGTGTGTATCAAATGTCTGAACACACTGAGCCTTGTTCTTCAGGGACCATGCTGCCATTTGGCCTGAAGAACAGACTCTGGACTAAAACCTGAGGGAAGGATGAACCGTCTGAGACTGGTCACACAAAGCAGCCTTAAACTGGGACTTTCAGGCCAACAGCAGCTCATGTTTCTATAGTTTCTTCTGTTTGTCCAGGTCACAAGACATCAGTGAAGCATCATAAAGAAAACTGGACCTCAAACAGAGCATAGCTTATGAGAAGGATTTTTTTTTATTCAGTTTATTTCTGACATGGTTACGTTCCCTTTTTTTTTTTTGTACATGCCAAAAAAGGAGACGAGAGAAGCAGTTTGCTTCCCTGTATGGATGGACTGTTTCTCATCTCATTTTATCTTTACTCACCTAATTTAATCTTATCTTTACTCATCTAAACTCATCTTTTCTTTACCCATTTGATCTAATCTCATCTCACGTAATCTCATCTTTACGTATCTCATCTGTACATGTTTCATATCACCTTATATTCATCCTATCTTCACTCATCTCATTTATTTTTACTCCTCTCATTTTAACTAATTTTAACTCATCTCAATTTATCTCATTTTATCTTTACTCATCTAAATTGAACTCATCTCTTATTTCACTGATCTTATCTTTACTCACCTCATTTAATCTCATTCTTACTCGTCTAAACTCATCTTTTTTTACTCATCTTGTCAAATCTAATCTTTTCTCATCTCATATTTACTCACCTCATGTAATCTCATCTGTACTCATCTCACATAATTTCATTTTTATGTATCTTATCTAATTTTATCCCCCCGTGACCCTGAAAAACAGGAACAAGCGGGTCTGAAAATGGATGGATGGATGAACCTAATTTTATCCTCATCCTATTTTTACTTGTCTTACTGTCAGTAACTCCTCTAATCTCATTTCACCCATCTCTCATTTTATCTAATCTTTTTTTTTTTTTTTTTACTTGTCTGCACATGCTGTCAAAGGTCAACACCACAGGAAGTGCAGTCATTATGAGACAGCAATGCATATTTTGTTATTGCAATAAAATACATTGATTTATTCTATTGCTTAATTGTGACCATCACCAGCCCTCCCTAAGGAAGGGTAAGAAATCTTTTATTATAGGGAGGATATAAAAAGGGAGAGCAGTGTTACACCTAAGTGGATCGGGGGAGGGGGAAGGGGAGGGGAAAGGGAGCAGGGAGGAGAGACTCAAGGCAGGAAATAGAAAAGGTGGGGAAGAATAGACTGTTTTGCAGTGAGGGTGAGATGTGAGGTTGTAGAATATATTGTGCTGATTATGTTGTGTAATCCAGCCAGTATGGTGACAAGTGTGAAGCTTAGCTATAATGGTGGTGGCTGTGAACAGGGGGAATGAGTGAGTGGTAGTACCTAAAGCAGGTATTTGGGATTAACGTGTCTAAGGTTAAGCCCAGTATGAGTTTTATCCCACATCCCAAGGCGTGCCAGTGCATCGTAGACCAGTGTATGTGCAAAAAAAAAACCGCTACTGCAAGCTCAGGAACTGCCCTGGGCCCGCAGATGCAGCCAGGCCAGCAGAAAGAGAGGAAGCCAGGGAGCCCCAGGCTACCCCCCCGCGGCCGAGCAACCCCCCAGATGCCCCCAAGATCCCAGGCCGAGAGGCAGCCACCGCCCCCCACACACACATCCGAGGAAGCCCCAAGCAGCCGAGCACCCAGCGCATCCCCCCACTGACCCCAACCCCAAGGCCCCCCGCCAGCATCCAGCCCCCCCACCCACCCACACCCAAGCACCCAACCCCCCGAGGGAAGGGCCCAGAGAGCGCCCCGCCCGAGACCCCAGCAGAGGAGCCAAGGCATTTTATCTAATCTTAACTCGTCTCAACTCATCTCCTCCTATGTCATCTCATCTTTTCACATCTGTTCTCAGCAATGAAAGAAATTTGTCATTTTCAACAGATACGAACAGAAAAGGGGGCACACATTGATGGCTGAAAATCCTCTAAAATTCACAACAGTCATCTCAATGTTTTGTGCTTTATATGCACATCATTTATGGTTGTTTTATAGCAGTTGATCAACAGTGGATTATTATATTATTACAGCACTAATATGAAGCTGTATGGACACAAATGACCCAAAATAAATAATACATTCTTTAATTCTAAGTAACTCAAAAATTACTTTTTCCAGTAACACATTACTTTTTGGTGTAAGTAATCAAAATAGTAACTGAGTTATTTTGTTAATGAAGTAACTAGTAACAGTAACGTTACTTTTTTTCAGTAACCAGCACAACACTGGTTGTATACCATTTGGCTTGTTGTTGTTGGTTTTTTCTACATTTTAAATGTGAAAAATGCCACACTTTTCCTGTTTGATCTCTTTTCTTCATGGAATCAAACTGGTGTAGGAACATAAACATCTAGTATATTAGATGTGTGTCAGATGACATGGAGTCATGTGTGGTTTCACATTGTGGCCCAAGGGGAGATTAGTTGGAGGTAATTTTAACCTCAGGGAGTCTGATGGTTCAACGCTTGTGCTGCAAAGGACGATGACAGCAAAGGGATGCTTGGCCTTTACTGTGCAAAGTCAACAAGAGGAGAGTTGATGACAGCGAGGGCGTCTAAGCCCTGAGGATTTCAACTGGGACTTTTTGTGGAGGATGACAGAGGGACAGGTGGCGGTGAGGATTCAGCTTTGGAATGGATTGCTTAGTGAGGAGAAAGAAAAAGCTGTCTTAAAAAGAAAAGGTTCAAATATAGTTGTGTTGTATACAATATATAGTTTAGTGCATTTTCCTTACATTACAGTCAAAAGTCTCATTCTACTATCAAACTGTTGTCCAAATGCACATAAATGCTAAATATAAATTGAAAAATAAAAAATAAAAATCACCAAATTGATTTAATAGATTTTATTGAAAATAAATCTGATCATGGTAATATTACAGGATGAAAAATAATCTATTTAAAGTGCAATTTTAGTATTATAGGGGCGGTACTGGTGTAGTGCAATAGTTCACCAACTGAACTTAACAAAAAGTGAAAAAAGTAGGGCTTTAGGGGAAAAAAATATAAAGAAAAATATTTGCTCGTCTAAACTCTCAGAGATGTACATTCTCTATTAATAATAAAATATATTAAATCAGCTTTGGTAACTATCGGCACTGTTTTTAACCCAAAGTTGTGTTAATTTTCATTGTAACATTCCATGACTTTTTGATTGTTACAAGATGCCGTCCGTTTTCATAAAATCAAAGATATACGATAAGTTTTCCTCACATTTTGCACTAATAAAAGTGTTTTGTTAAGTGTTTCTGCAGGTAAGTAAGCTGTTAATGAGAAAATAAAATAGTTGTAGACGTCTACCTGGTTAATCTTCCTACCACCGAAACTCTCGCGATACTTCCTCCCACCTCACGTTAGATCACATCGAAATGCACCAACGATAAGTTTTTCCTCACGTTTTGCACAAATAAAAGTGTTTTGTGAAATGTTTCTGCAGGTAAGTAAGCTGTTAATGTGAGAATAAAATAGCTGTAGACGTCTACCGGGTTAATCTTCAAACCACCGAAACTCTCGCGATACTTCCTCCCACCTCACGTTGGATCCTATCGAAATGCACCATCGTTTGCAGCCACTGTAGCGAGATGTCTTCCCGGACGGTGATTTAACACCAAAAACAAAACTTATTCGTACTTCAGGTGGATTTCTACACGTTTAAAAGCGCTACATTGAAGTTCTTGGTGTTTTGAAAAGCTTAAACCCGCTCCTTTCTGTTATTAGGTCGTTTTTCCGGGCCATTGCTAGCACGCTAAGTTGCTAACTGAGGGAGGCCGGAGAGGCGAGCAGGCAGCCTGGGCTCAAAGGTTGCTCCTCACCGATCACGTCCGATCAAGTGAAACTTGACTAAAGGTAACTAATGCACATGATTTAGTCCTTACCAGTGTTACTAATGATAGTTAGCTGCTGTTTTGTAACAAATTAGTGCTCATTCTAGTGCATGCGAGTGCTTAAACGATACTTAACTTGCAAATTCCTTTATAAAGAGATTGTGATGCTTATTCAAACTTGTTCTGTGTACATTATTCGGTGTGTATTTCTTTTTTTTTTTTAGAACTTATTTACTGCCCATGAATAGTTTAATTAGATTCTTATTTATTAAATAATGAATTGTACCTTAATGATAAGATCTACTTAAATTCGGCCCATTGAGGGACAAGTACAGCAGGATAAAAGTGCACGAAATGATAATAAAATCACAACAGTAAAGAATAAAAAGGTGCTTTAAAAGAAAAAAAGTAGATATATTATTATTATTGATATTTATAATAATATCAATGGGTAGAGACGATACTAAAACCAACTTTTACAAAGTTTATTGGTGTTAATCGGGTTAAAGACACGTGACTGTGTGTGCGTGCGTGTGTTTGAGGGCCGGAGTCCTGTTGGTTGTAAAGTTATCGCAGGTTAGTCAAATATTTACCTTTGATGCCCTTTCTGTGTTTTATGTGGCTGGCTGCTTAACTATTAGCCACTTAAAGCAGGCTGTAAAGATGTAATATCTTCTTATTGTTTAATAAGCCTTTACTTGCACATGTTTAGCTTGGTAGGAAACACGTCAATCCTTTGGCTTATGTTTAATAGCTGCTCATTTATATACCTAGCATCCTGTTACAAAACATCTTATTCAGTAAAAACAAAACAAAAAATCATCCTAAATTTTGATTAGGACAGTAACAATTTCTCTTTTTCAGTTTTTTGAGTTGTTTTGTGTGGATTTGATCATTGTCATATGATCCAGATAATATCAGGGTTTTATTTTTTATTATTTTTGAAAAAGGGAACCGAAATGACCTGAAAACGAGGCTGCAGGTTGTTTATTAAAGGGGACATATCATGCTAAATCCACTTTTTTAGCCCTTAAATGCATTTTGATGTGTCTTTAGATTGTTTAGAAGCACAGAAAAGTCCAAATTAATCTCTTCAGGTGCTCCGTTGATAACTTTATATTCTGTTTTGGTCATATTTTTCAATCTGTTTCAATTTTTCGATTCTCTATTACATTTTTTTGAACAATAACGTCAGCGGAACTGCCAAATTAGGACATCGACTCCAGGTCCAACACTTCGAGCAATCCGCCATTTTTATTTCTCGCTTTTATTTTGTAGTCCAAGCTCCAGGATGCAGAAGTTACGAGAGGAGAAATCAAAATGTTTGGTTGTTGGATGTAGTAACCCACACGCTTCATTACAACGTCTCCCAGCATCAGAACCTTTTCAAAGTGCCTGGTTGAGTTTTATTTTTCACGGAAATGTAGGTATGGTCATTTTTGTGTGCGCGCAGCACTTCAAGGATGACTGCTTCAGCAACCTCCGCCAGTATAAAGAAGGATTTGCCGAAAGACTTTGTCTGATTGAGGGTTCAATTCCTTCTATCTCTGGAGACGACGAACAGAGCACTTCCGTAAGCTGTAAATAACGCTAAAAAGTGTGATGATAAGACGTCCATGTCATTGTTTTGTTAGCATTAGCAGTTGCACCGTCTTCATATGTTAGCGCTGTGTGCTCGTTTTAGATCCTTGATGATATGGCCTACGTGGTTTAATTTAAGTCTAAAGTTTTCATTAGTCATTTCATTTTGCCGTTTTTGTCTCCGAAAAGACTATTAAAATGTATTTTGTGACGTTAGCTTGGTGCTAGCGTTAGCTCGGTACTTGTGTTAGCTCACTTGTTAGGGTTCTGCAGGTTCATCATCTTCATTTTCATCTCGCTCCGCTGGGTCCGACTCTGGCTCAAACATGTAAAGCTGGATAGACAAGTCTTCCGTTGTTGACATTGTGTAAATAACGTGTGAATAAACTTTTTCTGCGCCGCTACATAGCCATAGCTCTTCTATCAAACTACAAAAATGGCCGAGCAGGGTGGAGTTGAACCTGGAGAGGGGGTGGGGTATGAATGTCTCATTTGCATTTAAAGAGACCGCACCAAAACGAGTTGCTCTCAGAACCACATCAGAAAAGGGGTAGAAAAGGGGTCTGGGGAGCTATAATAATGAGGAATTCAGACCCAAGCAGTGCAGTTCCGCTTTATATAGACCACAACTGTATGATTTATATCTAAAAAGGAAGGATTTAAAAACCATGATATGTCCCCTTTAAGGGAGTAGAAAGGAAAAACTTCAGCTCTGTACATTTACAGAATACTTTGTTTTTCGACTCGTTTAAATTTAGTTAGTAACGCCTCATTTATTTACTTGAAGTACATTACTTTTTTTTTTTTTTTTGGCAGTTTTAGAGGTGGCAAAAGTTTAAAAATGGATCAGAAACAGAAGTACTATCCCAGTGGGAGATTACTTGAAAATGAAAAGAATAAACACAAAAAACTTAAAGAATGAGAAAAAAAAAACGTACATCATTAAGTGAAATACTGTTAATTAAACATATTACAGGAGAAAAAACAAGAGATAAGATGAAAATAATACAAATGTACAAATATGTGCAAGTCTACTTATTAGACATTTATTTTCATCTTTCCCACAGCCTGGTTTCACTTCTTTCTACTGCTTGGTGTTTTAGGACCCCTGGATGTCACCATTTATTGCTCAACAGAAGGTTGAAAATTAAGCTGTTTTTAGCTATTCTGCTTGCTGAGGCTGTGTGAAACATACTGTGCAGACTTAAAGAGCCGTAACAACAATCAAAACATTTATTCTTATTTTATAGAATGAAATATCTGGAATCCCCATTATAATAGTGTGATTTTGTGGACTTTTCTGTGCTGCATGTTTGTCCTAGGTAACATAGGTCACAGAAATACAAAAGCTTAGCTGGTTTTTCGTCTTTTCATTTACTGCTTTTGTTTTGCGTTCAAACTGGAAAAGGTAGGGCTGTTCATATTAATAGTTTGCATGGAACTGATGCGTCACTGTAATTATCATTCAGGACATACTTTGTCTCTGCAGGGCCTTTTTTAATAAAGGAAAGGAGCAGCCGATAAGAGAATGCTGCAAAACAGAAGCTCCCTGGTTTTATTAACATGAGTTGTGCTGAGCGCTATACCAGTTCATACCGAATACCAGTGCATATTTACGTTTTGATATTAATTTTATTATACCACCGTATTTGAATGCGCAACGTTGGGAACGCTACGCTGCGCTGCATTTCAGACGGGAATAGGGCCGGGACAACGCAACGACATAATCGTTGACGTCGATGCAAAATGTGCGCGTCGATGCGTCGTCCGACCAAAACAAAGATGGCGGCGCCGGAGAATAACTAACACGAGTGACACCTCCAAGTTTCTAAAGTGCAAGGCAGTGTAGACACACTCGTTCGTCGAAGGTAGCTGTTCCCCGTAATCCTCGTCCTTGACCGGACGGCAGCGCGTCGACGCGACAAGGAGGAAACACCCACCGTGACATCAGCAGTAGCAGTGGCAGCAGCTGCACGCGCGCTTACGCACACACATGCGATTAAAGAACACATTTACAAACCACTGTGATACCCTAGTAGTCCGTCCTGTTTTGTAAATTAAACACAATGTATGTTTGCTGTACACATAGGCTTCTATTGGAGTTTTTCCTTTGCAGTCTGACCTTTTATTTTTCCCTTAAGGTAAAAGCAAAGTTTATTTTAATGCTACTTCTAACTCTGAATGCATTATTTTGTACTTTTATATTCTAACTTGAACTGTATTTTAGAATTTTGAGTTGAAGAGCAATAAACATATATTCCAATGTTTTTTTTAGTGATGTAAAATAATATGTATAAATTACTTTTAGTCAATTAATGGGGAGAGAATCAAATTGGAAAAATGAATTGTTAGATAAATCGATGCATCGAAAAAATAATCGCAAAAATAATCATTTAAAAAATAATTGTTTATCCCAGCCCTAGACGGGACCCCTTTCAAGGTTGCACTTCCAAATAGGAATGGTGCGACTGCGAGGCGGGGGGAAAGTAAACAGTAGCTCTCTGGTGTTAGTTATGCTGTAATTGGATAAGAAAGACATTGAAAGCTCTAAAGCTGCAGAACTAATAGAACATACACAGAAGAAGGATCATGTGTATATAGACCTCAAAGCAATGCAAGTTTTCTTTTTAGATTTACTTGAATGCATGTGTAATGTACCTGGGCTTGAACTAATGCAAGTTCCACACCTTTTTGTATTTAATATGTAAATTGCCTTTGCATGGTGTTCAGTTCACTTTGTTTTACTATTAATTTGAATATGAATATACCTCAAAGCCCATATTAATACACATTTTTGAGTTACTTGAATACTGTGTAATGTTTTTTGGCTTGAACTTGAAGCAAAAGTATAATTATTGCAAGTTGCACTACTTTTTGTATTGGTTTTATCAAAGATGTTTGTGACATTTGCACAGTAAAAATTGCAATTGTCGTTGCATTCTAATTCCTCACTTCATTAGAATCATAAGTGGCTCTTCTTTGTAAACAGCATCATTTTCTGGGGCCATGCAAGCTTGTATTACTACTAGTGTGGAATTAATCTGCAATATTCACTTATCATGACAGTAGAATAGACCATCCTGTCAATCAACTGCAGTAATTCCTCTCTCAACCAGTAGAAAATGCTGTGAACACCTGATTATGAATTGAAAAACAATTCCCATCAATATATCGTGAAACCGAAACTGAAAATACCGTGATATACATATTTGGTCATACTGCCCAGCTCTAAACATGAGCCTTTTTTAAGCACTTGTGTGTGTTTGCTAAAAGGTCTCTGGATGTTTTTGAATTGCAAATTTGCGCTAAAGCTCCAAACTCACTATAGGCAAGGCAAATTTATTTGTATAGTGTCCTGAAATTGTACCAAACATGAAATGAGGTTAATAGAGTCAACTACTGTCATTTACATTTTCTATGCTTCAAATGATTGTTACAAAAGCAGGATGGTTACGCTGAAATCACGCCATATTACGTTGTAGGAAAGAATAACGCTAGCCACACTGTTAGATCAACTGGTTAATAACCCCCACGTTTTACACAAAACACAGTGCAGCCGTGTGAGTGAGATGCTTCTGTGACCAGGTAAAAAAATCACCAGTTCAGCTAATACACTAGCAGCTATTTGTCTTTGTACCAGAGCCTTTAGAGATTTAACTCAAATAATATGATCCGATTGTTCTTCACAAAACATTAAAAACACACATCAGGTGAAGCTCCACATGCATCTTTAATCCCAGGATCACTACTGGTTTTTTTTTTTTGGTTTTTTTTTGTCGACAAGGTAGTTTTTTTCTAGTGTTCATCTGTATTCCCTATAGGGAATCCAGTCTAAGGCCTGCCTTTTTCCCCTCACCCTCTTCTCTCTCTTGTTTTTATCCCACTTCTCATCTAAGCATGGTGGCGCAGAAAACGGCAGCCGCGGGTTGTTGGTAGTTTTAGCGGAAAAAACACACAACTTAAATTCCTTGTACTGTTCTAAACTGTACCTGGCGAATAAAATCCTTGCTGATTCTGATCTGAAGAATTATACATATTTGTGCGTTTCTCAAACTTTCTAGACATTCAATAAACCTTTTTTCCAGTGAAAAACAGAGTGTAAATGCGTCTTTTACGATTTTAAATAGAGAAGAAAAAAACTTTCGTTTTCCACGATCAAGTAAAATCTGAGGTTCTAAGAGGCATTTTATGTTTTCTTATCACAAATAGAAATTTCGTAGTAGCAACTTTGTTTGGAAATCTGCTCCTTTGGTCAAACAAAAAAAAAACCCTTCGAAGTGTCTTCCATTTTATTGCCTGTCAGACGCGATTGTTCGTCACATAGCAACTGTTTGTCATCAAACAAGGAGGAGGATAAAAGCATCACAACCTGCAGTTGGGTCCTCTTTGGTAATGAGGCAGCAGTTTGACGTCATCTCCAGGGACAGTCTGTTGAAACATCCTGGTGTGTAGTAAAATATTTACTCGCCTCACTGCAATAAAGAAACTCGCCCTACCTTTCACTCATGCTTTTTAGAGATACGTGAAGCATTACTGCAAGCAGGGCACTTAAAACTAAATCGATTTAATTGAGATTAATAATGTAGACATGAATATGTCTAAAATAAAAACAGATTTCTCGATTACCAATCTATTACCACATATATCTGTGCTTGAGTTCTGTAGCAGTATTTCTCAAACTTATTTGGCTGAAGTACCCCCCCTTTGTCCAACTCTAACATTTTGCTCAGAATACTTTGAAAAAAACTGTTATAGAACATAATGATGGAATGAATGAGTGATAACACATTTTCAGATTTATTTCTATAGTTTTTCATTTCCAGTCATCTGAAACCTGGTCACCTTGTCACACTCATTGTCTGGGAACCAAATCCTGCCCTTTGGAAAATCCAATTTGGCCCGCAGGAGAAAGTACAAATGACAACATGAATCATTGTGTAAATGAAACTCAACAATATTTACAGGGGCTTATAGTTTTTCTGGTACGTATATCACCTGATTGCAGTCATTTTTTCATTTTAAACCATTGAAAAAACTCAAATTCTTACAAAATCCTTTTATTTTCCTCAAATTATGACATATTTCCTCTAATTAAATAGAAATTGGTCAAAATCTAAGAATCTTAAAGTGAAGATCCTGTTGGGACTGATATTTATCACTTATTGCTTGGATATTGTTGGTTTCCTACATATTTTGTATTTTATGTATACATAGAAGTGCAAACTAGGGCACAATAATGTTGAAACCTGTGGCCCACTTAAAATCAAATTGGTCAGTAGTTGGCCCCTGACTAATTTGTTAATTTTCCTCTCTTTCTCTCAAGTACCCCCAGTGATGCCATTGCGTACCCCTAGGGGTACACATACCCCCATTTGAGAAACACTGTTCAATAGCACCCCACAATGCATTCATGTGTATGTTTAACCTCTGGATATATGAACACAATGACATTTTTATGTTTTAGAAGTCTAACTTTAATAAGTAGAACAAATAAATGACATCTTCCCCTAATGTTTCTTTGCTTTTTTTTCTTCCTCTTTTTAAGGAAGGGAGAACTTCTTCTGGTCGAAGTGCAACAATGTCTAAAGCACCGGAATCTCCCGCTCGGTCCCGCTCTAAATCCAGGTCTCGGTCAAGATCCAGATCCTTCTCCAGGTCTCGCTCCAGAAGCCATTCACGCTCAAGATCCAGAAAACGTCGCTACAGGTAGAAGTTGTTTGCTTGTCACACGTCCTGTACAAAGTTAACATTTCCATAGAAAACAAGAAACCTGTGAACGTTTGTGTAATGCTGCTCTGTTTAGTTACACTTTCAGACACATTAATGAGTAGAAGTTTTAAGTGTGAAGCTTCAAAAATCCTGATCGTGTAAAACCTTGTCTCCAGCAGCTTTATCTATGAATCATGTGAAATGTGCAAAATTGTGGAATTATTCAGTCATCCAATTGACAACATCTACCAAAGCTTTGGTCAACGCTTTTATTTACTATGATTATTTATTGTAGAGTCATGTAGGATTATTTATGTTTTCTCTATTTTAAAAACCCTGCGCAGATTTAGGTTTACTACTGCAGGTTTACACGTGGATACAAGTGTGTGTTAGAGCCTTCACAGGGACTGCGGCTATGGACATAGTTACTATTTGCTCT
This sequence comes from Gouania willdenowi, assembly GCF_900634775.1. Taxonomy (NCBI): domain Eukaryota; kingdom Metazoa; phylum Chordata; class Actinopteri; order Blenniiformes; family Gobiesocidae; genus Gouania; species Gouania willdenowi. Next base: position 1,421 of record NW_021144972.1, on the reverse strand, counting down.
TGGTGCAATCTGTTGATCTTTGTTGTTTAATTTTTTCCCACCCTGTTGCAGTAAACGTGTGTGTGTGCGTGTGTGTGTGTCTGTGGGCACTCGATAAATCGTTATATGAGGAAATGAAAGCTGAGAGCAGTGACTTCCCTCTGCAGATCGACTGTATGGTCTGCCTCCTCTGTAGCACCTCCCACCACGTGTGCTTAAGCAGTTCGGACCTGTTTTGCTTGTTCAATTGTGTACGTGTGTCTTTTCTATGTAGCGCGGCTCTGTTGCTCTGTTTCAATGAAAAGCTGCAGCAGGTGAGCATAAAAACCTGCATTATTTTTAGCTGATTCTGACATGTGAGGGTTTTTTTCTTATCTGTGAGGATTTTTTAAGTCAGGAGGAGCCTCGGTGATATTAAAGGTCTTGATCTTTCATCATGGCTCTTCAAAGTGTAGTTGTTGGATAGGTTTACATTCCTTTGTATGCGCTCAGATACCAGTTATAAAGATGACCAAAGTAAAGCTGTCGTTCTGCTGGTCGGATCGAGTCTCATATGAATGTTTCCATTTTAAGGTGCTGTAAAACAGGTTGGTGACGCTCCCTCACTGGGAGACGGTAGTGAGTTGGCCCCCTAGTGGTCATTTAGTGTACAACAGTGTGTATCAGTTATAGTGTGAGAGATCATTGTTATTATTTGGGTTTTACTTGTTTTTTTAAAAGCACAAAACACTCAAATGTTATTCTCTTTACTGTTGATGAATTTTAACATACCACATCAGGGTTGTTGCATTTATTGCATGCTTTGAAAACTGTGGAAAAAAAACAACTATATATATATATATATATATATATATATAATGATGGAATGAGTGATAGCAGACATTTAAAGAATCCTATTGTAAATAAGTGGAATGAAGCAATATTTAGTGCCTCCTGAAGGGAGTTATTTTTTTAGTTTTTATTGTTTTTGGTCAAGTCCCGCCTTGTGTGGAACCAAAACTGATTTTTTGTTTTCAGATGATCAATTTTAACTAAAAATACACATTACAAAAGCCCATATTTTATCTCTCTCCCTCTCTCTGTGTGTGTGTGTGTATATACCTATATATATGTTAACGCTTTCCTTTGTTACTTTTGTCAATTGTCCACTTTTTCTCTAAAGTGCCATCATTTGATAAACACTGCACTACATCTTGACTGAATGTGTGTGTCTGATTTGTGTTGCTTTCATTGTTTTTGCTGATATTGTCATGTTGATTGTTCAGATTTCCTGTTTTTTTTTTATATTGTCCTCCTTCTGCTCTCTTTAGTTCTCGGTCTCGTTCCCGTTCCCGCTCACACACGCCTCAGTCCTACAGAAACTACCCAAGTCGGGACTACCAGAACAACAGAGGCGGGTTCAGAGGTTATAATAACCGAGGTTACCGCCGGCCGTACCACTA